>NW_005060012.1:0-1416 GCF_000277835.1 Geospiza fortis
GTCTTTTCCAAGCTAAATGATTCTGTGTGATTAACCTTTCAGTTAGTTGGATTTATTTCATTTCAAAGCCAGGTAGTCTTTGAGGTCCTAGTTGTCTTCTACCTACCTGAAGCACCTTATATCCCCTTCTTCTTTCACTTGTACACCATAGCCATGCTGAAAGCAAAGCACAAGCAGCTCTTAAACTCCAGAAAGTGCCTAAAGCTACCTTGCTTACACACAGAAATATCAGGTGTAACATCTGGAACACCTTCTCCTCCCAGAAAACCAAATATTGAAGTCAAAGCTTTGGAATTTCTGTGGTGCTGTCTGTATGTAGCAGATACTGGCACAAACAGGAACATCTCCCAGCCATGGTTTGCTACTATGAAAGGAGGGCAGGTAAGTAGCAGCTGCCTTTCTCTTTCTCACATGTAGGATATTCAATTGTTCACCTGTAACTCAGCAGCTGGATCCAGGTTTTGCAGAAATGCTCAGAATAGCTTATTAAGGCTTGTCACATCATCAAAACTGGCAAATTTATTTTTTAAAGTAATCAAGATTTCTGAATTTGTAAAAAAACCCATTACATACAAATTATGTCCTTAATCCTTGAATGCCTTAGATGAAAGCTTGTTTTCTGCTTCTCTACATAGACTGCAAAACTGACATCTTTCTTTCCTCTGTACTTGTTAGTGCTGAGAACATTGCTGCTGTGGTCCAGATTTCATGCCACAGGAGCCTGGAAACTCAAGTGAATCCCATTCCACATTAGTTGACAGAGAGACTCCTTAGATGATCCTTTACTGAAAAGAAAACTCTCCTACCCTCTCTCTTTCTTGAAATAGGTTTGATATGCATACACAGTCTGAAAGAAAACAAATTCTACATGAGCAAGTTTATGGAAGAAGGTCATGACATTTCCATCAAAAGGACATGATCTTGTTCCTGTTGAGATTACTAGTTAAACTCCCATCAGTTTCAGTGACTGTTAAAGTGGAATGTGAACAAAATCCAGAATGGCTCCCTAAGCTACCTAATAAATTTTACACAGTTGTTGTTGTCTTTAAGTATTTGGGTTTTAGACAAATGATAGAGATACACGCAGTGGAGAAACTAGAAGAGAAACAGAGAGAACTGTTTTGTCTGGACTGAAGGAATGCTGTTACAACATGTCCTTTAAATAATAAATTGACATTTTGAGCTGAAATGAAAATGTTTTTCTTTTTGAATTTCACTTTGAAACAACCACATTTTTTGCTTGTTTCTCCCTATGAAATGGAAAATTTTCATTGGCATTCTAATGTTCTTCTGCAAAAATGCTGTGCTCCCATACTCCATATTAAGGAAGCAAACCTTTTCACAGAATTGAAAAGTTTTGCTTGTTCACCATTTCAAATTTCCAATCATATGTCAGGTACATCATCAGGGAGCAGA
>NW_005060013.1:0-1416 GCF_000277835.1 Geospiza fortis
AAGGATTTTACAGGCTTGGGATAGATATATCTGGGAAATTTTTCTAGATATTTAGCCAACTTCTTAAAGGTGAACTAAATGAAAACAGTTTTGTTGCATTGTTTTTCTTTGCTTTTCTTCTTTTGGCAACTGCTCTGCCCTTATTTTTATCAGATAAAACAGCATATGGTAAACCAAATCATATGTTCTCTGCCATAAATCTTTTTAATGCTAAAGTTTTCTCAGAGTCTAAGTGATAACTCCGGATGTTGACTCATTTGATGAATGGTATCTCATGATCATGACTGCAGCCTGAAAAACTCCCAGATAAAGTTATGTCCCATGCTGTGAGGTTCTGCTCTGTGCTGAATGGGAGAAAACCAAAAATTATCTGCTTGGGCAAGACAAAGGGTGGGCTCGAGTGTAGCATGTTGTTCAAGGCTCAGTCTCCTGAGACAAATACTGGGACACCTTCTCTCCCTGCCAGGCCCTGACACTCTTCTCCAAGTAAAAGCCAGGGTATAAACTCTGTCATCAAAGCAGTTGTACCAAAGTGCTGCTCCTTTCCTGAGTGAGGCAGGTTGCAACCATTTCTGAAGGCTATGACCCACACACCAACTCAGTGGCTGCCTCAGGCTGTGTGGCCTGTCAGGTGCTTGGAAATTACTTGTAGGAAAAAATCGTACCTTGAGATGTTACTCTGTGAGTAACAGGGCTAATAAAATCTTGTTTCATGTGGGTTTGAGTCCTTTAAAGTTCTCTAAAAGTGTTAATCCCAAACTTCTCCCACCAGGCATAACACTGCTCAGGGCAGATCCAAGGAAGACAGGCAGACCATGCAGTAGCTGATATCCAGGTGGGCACCTCCATATTTTGGTCACAGCTTGCATCTTCATTGATGAGTCAGCTCCTGGATCCAAGTGTGTTCACTCTGGCCTACTAACACAAAAATTCACTAGGTACAGGCAGATGGTGAATAATACTCCTCTTAATTAAATTATTATTAATCAAAAAGTGAATTTTCAGTGTCGATGTTACTGATTTTTAAGTCTATTTGTAAACAATTCCAATGGACTACAGAGAACTCCAGTTTTATAAACACCTCTATACTTCACAATGTTTCTTGTACTTGGTAGCAGTGTATATGTGTACACCCGACTTCACAAGATCCACTTGTATGATGTTTTCAGCAGTTTTTACTTGAAGTGGAAACATATCCACAGTTCAGTTATTAGACATTCATCTACCCATATTTCTGGTTTTAAGAGCTACTTTCAGAAGGACAAATTTAGTGGCTTACTCCTATTTACCAAAATAATGTGTTTAATGATGTGTCATTCCCTATGTTGTAGCCCACTGGAACTATTTTGAAGCTGAATGGAAGGACACCAAGGAACATTTTTTTGAATACCAACTCTTTTCTGTAATTTTTTTTTT
>NW_005060014.1:0-1416 GCF_000277835.1 Geospiza fortis
GATGTTAACACCCATACCCTCACCCATCAAATAGGTTTGTAAAGACATTAGCATGCATCTCCCCTATCAGTGACATCCCTTCAAGCAAAGCTGTTCCAGTTGTTTTCCCGACTTTCGAAATAACTCCCAAGATCTGAGTGAAGAAGTCTACAACTGTATCCTTGTTAGCTCAAGCTTTCTCACCTCCCTACCTGTTTTCCCTGTATGTGAAAAGCATATTAAATACTTGATTTCTGCATTTTCCAGTATGCGGAGTCCCCCACAGTGTCTCCTTCCAACAGGAGCTCAAAACAGCTGGAGTTCGATGCTACTGCTCCATTATCCAAACGAATTTTTTGTAGTGCTCTATCCTGCTGGCAGTAAAGTTGGGGCTTCACGAGCCCTGCAGCAGGAAAAGGAGAAGGGACATGACCGAGGTTCGGTAGCTGTGCTGTATCACACCAGAGATGTGCTGGGGTGCACTCACAACGCAGCAGGCAAACCCCCTCCGTTCCAGAGCTGTCTCAGGGTCAGAAGGAGTGGGTGTGGAGTGCATTCACAACACAGGGCCTTCCACTGACCCTTGGCTTGGGCACAGCTTCCTCTGCGTGCTGGAGAGCTAGCTGTTCTTACACACAGAACCAATGCCACCATCAAGCACTCACTGGTGCTTTAATAAAGGACGCATTTTTTAGAACAGCTTTACCCCTTCTCCAAAGCTTTTCCTAAGCACATCAGATGAAAGGCTGTGTGACCCTTCCAGACAGCAGGATAGAGAAAACACTTGCCTGCAGGGTGGCACACGCTGCAAATATTCTTTCCCCAATAAAACCATACAGAAGGCACCGAATCTTGCACAGGGCAAGACTCTACACCATTAAGTAACAATAGTTACTTAATAGTAATAGTTTTCGAGGATCCAGGCAGCTGTTAAAAGGTCTTCTGAGACCATATCCCATGCAGCAAATTCCTAATGCGTCTTCCACTGACAAAGGAGGTGGGACAGAGAATTCACGTATCTCCTGCTTTGCAGCAGGTACAATGCCTGTAGCTGCAAGACTCAGCACACTTCTGTCTACAGCTTTCCACTTGCCTCATGGATAGACTGCAGCTCACTGTCTGCACGCTGCTGGTAGTGGTTCATTCAGCAGATACATTTCCTTGGGCTGCAGACCCTCCCCAGGCAGTAAATGCTGTTAAGAAAGCTACAATAAGAGAGAACAGTTACCTTACTATAAACAGGCAAGTTCCAGGGAAAGCAATGCATAATTAATGTAACATTACTCCTAAAACACTAACTTGGTTCCAAATGATTTTACTGCTGATAAATAAACTTGCTGATACAGAATATTCGTTCCCTTAAACAGGGAGAGAGGGTTCCCATCGTACTACAAGATGCAGATAACGGTATTATAGATGAGTAATGCGATGGTTGAC
>NW_005060015.1:0-1416 GCF_000277835.1 Geospiza fortis
AAAAAATATTCAGAACTCTTACCTATTTCTTAAATATATTTAGTACACAGACATTGAGCCATATGACTGTTCAATCCTTGCAGTTTTCCTGCAAGTTTACAGTTTCTGTCTTGTATACTGTTACTTCAGATGTCTCAACACTTATACTGTCCAGCAAATACCACACAGGCAAATTTATTTATTTACTGAAGGCAATAAATTTCATGTGTAAGAAACAGTTCCTTATCAGAGAAATGTTTCCTATTCACTGCAACACCGATTTTCAGTCACCAATACATAAAACAAAGCTGCCTCCACTTTGAAGATGCTTCTTATCAGATCAATGTGAGCTTAATCCTATTCCCATTCATGGATAAAAAAACCAAAACTTCCTTTGACTTCAAAGGTGAAAACAAGCCATTTATGAATTTCTACAGGGCTGATACTTTTTTCCATACATCTCAAATATCTCTGTCTATCCAAGAGGCCAAGGTTTTGCTTCATTTCACTCAGTGGTCAGAATGCTACTTACATGTTTTATCTTTGTATCAAAGGTATTTCTGCTGCAGCTGGCTCTGCAAGTGAGGTGTTTCACTATCTGTTTGCAGGCTTCAGTCTTCCCAGAACCACTTTCTCCACTGCAAGATGACAGGCAAGGAAGAGAGGGAGGAATCAGGGCTAGTTACACAACAGAAATGTTATTTATATTCTCTGCTGGCTTTGTTTGAATCGATTGAAGGTACCTCCATCAAACCTTTATTTCAAATAACAGAAGGTTTATGGATGACAAATAAAGAACATAACATAGGAGACAGACTGACTGACTGTCTGTCTGTGTACATGAAGGCTGTCAGAGCTATCAAGATACCTTGTCTTGTTTCACAGGTCAAACCAATCAAATCTAATGCTTTCAAGTCTTTTTGAAGGTACTTATAGCACAGATTTTATGTTTTCCTTTATCTTTTGTCCAGTAAAGGAGCTCACCAATGCTGCCTGGTTCTCTTTGCAGATGGGGAAATTACTGTTGTGGTAATGATGGGGAATCAGAAGAAATGGAAAGTGAAGAATACAATAGGAAGAATGGAAAGAAAATACAAAAGGAACAGGAAGGAAAAGGAAAAGCTGATTGATTTTACAACCTACCCACTTTCTGCAGTACATTCTCACTTTAGTGATTCTATCTAGATCGCTGTGATTTCTGGTCTGTGAGGTAAAATAAATATTCAAAAGAACGAGAATTTCTGACAGGGAAAGTGACCAAAGTAAATAGGGTAAAAGTCAATAGAATGACAAATGTTGAAAGAAACAATAGAAAAGTGGTGGCATGGAGGAAATAAGCAAAATCCCCTACAGGGAAGTCAAAGAGGGACTCGTAGTCAGGAAGTGTAGTGACAGGACAAGGAATAATGATACAAACTGAAAGAGGGGAAATTTAGG
>NW_005060016.1:0-1415 GCF_000277835.1 Geospiza fortis
TGGCTTAAAAGTTTCTTTGCCTTTATTGATTGTTGTTGCCAATATGGATGATCATGATGCTTTCACTGTGAATCATTTTGTTTCTTACAGGTGGATCGTATCATCTTCTGCGTCTTTTTGGAGGTTGACTACAAAATTTTCAAGAAGAAAATGGGCGAGTTTTTCCCTCTAGGTAGGTGTAGTAATCCAGCACCATTTGACTTTAAAAAAGCATGCAGAAAAAATGCAACAGCTGGCATGTTGTCTTCTTTCCAAAGCCAAATACTGAAATGTGAACTTTCTTTAAAGATCAGCTGCACATAGAGCCTCTGATCCTGGACAAATGCAGACATTTAAAATGTATGAACCATTGAAGCAATGTTTAATACTGCTTTTGTATGCTCAGTACAGCTAATCTCTTCATTCCGTGCTGTATGTGTGTCTTTTCCCAAAATTTGGTGCATGGCACTGGCTCTCTTGACTCCTGAGAAGTAAATTATTTGCACTAATGTATATAGCTCCTAGTGTATATTGCTTTTCCATACACTTTGTACACACTTTGGTCTTTCATTAACAATGCTGGTGAGGTTTCTCTAGGTCTGAAAAGATACCACAGGGGTTAGAGCCCAACTGTGTCTGAATGAGGAGTTTAAACTTGAGCTGTCCCTGTGTAAGAATGAATGGGAGAAAGATGGCTCTCACTGGAGCACTTGGGAAATGTTAGCCATTCATCTTGGATTTCACACAGGAGGTTGCTTTCTAGATTTAAGGAAACCTGGTGGACAGTAAATTTGCTAATCCCCCTCCTCCAATAAACCTGTGATTTATTTTTATCGCACATCATTAGAAATCTGCTCTCCGTCATTTTATCAACCCTAAAACTCCTCCCATTTTATTTTGCTTTGTGCTTACATCAGTCCAACTATGTGTGAAAAGATCAAGATCTTAGTGTTTTATCTCTCAATACTCCCCATGCTGTCTGTCAAGTGGAAATGGCCCTGGAGTAATAAGAAGTAGAGCTTTGGTGTGTTCAGAGTTCCATTAATTTCACAGGACTGTGTTGTCACTGTAGCCTTAGTGGTTTTTTCCTTTTGCTCTGTCTGGTAGCATGGAAATTGTGATTTTTTTGTCTAATCTCACTAGAACAAAGCTTTTTTGTAGATGACTTTGTAATTGCCAGTTTGCAGTGATTGGCAGCTGAAACTTAAAGACCTATTGAATTATTCAGGTAGCATCAAATGATGTCTAACCACTTAATAATATTCTTGTCTGGAGCACACTGAACATGCATTTCAAGAAGCTGCATTCATATCTAATCCATTCATTGAGTGATTTCATTTTTTTGTCAGTGTACCCAACCCAAAGGATAAAGTGGCAGTACCCTGCCTACTGCTGCTGGCTGCGTTCCTGCCCTTCAGATTAAGTGAGAGAAGAAT
>NW_005060017.1:0-1415 GCF_000277835.1 Geospiza fortis
GGATGTGGGATCCATGGGATAATGGGATTTGAGATGATGGGATATTGGGACAATGGGATAATGGGATTTGGGATATGGGATAATGGAGAGGGGAGGCCACCAGGATGTTCCGCACGGCGATGTCCCTGGGATGTGGGATTTGGGATCCGTGGGATAATGGGATCCATGGGATAATGGGATATGGGATAATGGGATATGGGATAATGGGAAAACGTAATAATGAGATAATGGGATTTGGGATATTGGGATTTGGGATATGGGATGTGGGATATGGGATAGAGGGATATGGGAAATGGGATATGGGATGTGGGATGTGGGATATCAGATATCGGATAATGGAGGGGAGAGGCCACCAGGATGTTCCGCATGGCGATGTCCCTGGGATGTGGGATCCATGGGATTTGGGATCCATGGGAAAATGGGATATGGGGTAATGGGATATGGGATATGGGATGTGGGATGTGGGATATCGGATATGGGATACGGGATGTGGGATATGGGATGTGGGATGTGGGATATCGGATATGGGATACGGGATGTGGGATATGGGATGTGGGATGTGGGATGTGGGATGTGGGATGTGGGATGTGGGATGTGGGATGTGGGATGTGGGATGTGGGATGTGGGATGTGGGATGTGGGATGTGGGATGTGGGATGTGGGATGATGGGATATGGGATATGGGATGTGGGATGTGGGATGATGGGATAATGGAGAGGAGAGGCCACCAGGGTGTTCCGGATGGCAATGTCCCTGGGATTTGGGATCCATGGGATAATGGGATATGAGCATTTGAGATTTGGGATACAGGATTTGGGATCTGAGATATTGGGATAATGGAATATTGGGATAATGGGATGTGGGATGTGGGATAGGGGATGTGGGATATGGGATGTGGGATGTGGGGATATGGGATATGGGATATGGGATATGGGATGTGGCATTTTGGAAGGGATTTGGGGTGGGATTTGGGATTTGGGGTTTGGGATGTGGGATGTGGGATATGGGATGTGGGATATGGGATGTGGGATGTGGGATATGGGATGTGGGATATGGGATGTGGGATATGGGATTGGGATGTGGGATGTGGGATGTGGGATTTGGGATGTGGGGTAATGGAGTGAGGAGGCCCCCAGGATGTTCCGGATGGTGATGTCCCTGGGATTTGGGATCCGTCGGATAATTAACAAGATTTGGGATTTGGGATAATGGGATGGGATGGGATCCATAGGACGGGATTGGATAAGGGGATAGGATGCGATTTGGGATATGAGATATGGCATATGGGATTTGGGATATTGGATGGGATAATGGGATTTGGGATTTGGGACCCATGGAATTATGGGATTTGGGATATCCAATGGGATAACGGGATAACGGGATGGGATGGAGCGGAACCCTCACCCGGCCCACGCA
>NW_005060018.1:0-1415 GCF_000277835.1 Geospiza fortis
CCTCTCAGCTGTCTCTCCACCATCATTTCTTGTTCAGGACAGATGTGTCTTTGCTGGTTTGTCTTTGTCAAGTATTTACAAAAAGATCAGCAATTCAAATCAAACTGAAGAGACACCTTGCTGTCAGAGATAGGCTGCCACCAAAAGGTAAGCACAATGTTTCCGCCAAACATTCAAGTTATTCAGACCAGATATTTTGGCTAAGGAGACCAATAATCCTGACTACATTTGGTGCAGTCTCCTCTCTAGGGCATCTCTGTTTACATCCATTTGCGTCTTGGTCTAGAAAATGAGGCTCGCAAGGTTTAGACATAAATCACAAGGTGCAATTCCCAAAGTGGTGAAAGCACAAACAAACACTATAATTAAAACACAATTATTGCCAAAGCTAAATTTTGTTCTTTCTTTCTTCATCCAGTTTTCTAGTTTTGAATACAGTGCAAACTTTTAATGAACTAAGCATTTGTACATATGCTTATATTTAAAAGTACAAATATGAGAAGTCAAAAATTTATAGAAATACAAGTCACAAAAATAAGACAAAAGGAGAAGGAAAAAGGGGGAATAAAACTGAATAGCATCAAGGTAACTTCTAATCTAAAGTCATAAAAATTCTTTGTAGTTTTATTAATTCCACTGCTTAAGAATTCCACTGCAGTCTGTTGTCAGAAAAATCTATATGGTACTTAATAATATATCAGACAGCAATTAAGTCAGCAAACGTGCCTACAGCATTTTGCATTAGAAACATGTTCTGAGAACTGCAATGGGCCAGGTGAACACAGATCTACAAACCAGTCTCACCTCACATGCTTGCAATGTTCACACAGAGTGAACAATGTGTTCAGTACAGGGAATTTTAAAGTCTAAAGAAAAGCCTTGTGAGCACATTAGATTGGGTCACATACCAAATAAACTATGCACCCAAACAACAGTGAGATGAGGACAAATATCCTCTTTAGCCACTACAGGCACACAATGCATGTTATGCCCTAAATCAAGAGCTCTCTGTTTTAATGCAGAAATTACTGCACTTAACAGTTTAAAGCCAGAATTCAGGTTGCAAGAAGGACAGAAAGAAAGAACTCCTGCCATTAGAAACAAGAGATACGTGTTTGTCTCTTTTGGCAGTCATTGACACAGTAGCTATTTACCAAGAGAGAACAAACATGCCACCTAGGCAGAAAAATGTTTGTTCAAACTGCACAACAAATGTGGAGAGTTTACTTTCTCCATTTTTACAGGAATGGGCTTTGCAAACACAGCTTTAATACCAATTGGAGAAACAAGGTCAAAAATTCAGGATGCCCAGTATCATGATGAAAATTAGCTAGCAATTGTATGTAGACCTAGTATGTAAATAGATGTAGACTGGTTGATTTTCAGAGAATCAAGAGATGATTGCATTGAAAAAG
>NW_005060019.1:0-1414 GCF_000277835.1 Geospiza fortis
ACAGCTAACAGTTTCACTCAGTCCTGTTTTTCTCAAACTGATGACTGTAGATGACTGGTCTTTATAGAGAAATATATTCCTGTAATTGCTGAGAAGTGTATGCTCTCCCATCTAAAGGAGGATATTTACATACACTTTAGCAGCATGGTTTATGCTAAAGTGTTTGAAAGCCAAGGCTTGTCATGTGATAAAACAGCAAGTATGCAACTATGATGAGTCAGTGGCCATACCCCAGTGACAGAGAAAACCCTTCCTGCTGTATTTTTCCTGTGCCTCACTTTTACCTCTCAAAGAACTCAGTGTTTAGAGTAACACTGTAATTCAGAAAAAAACTAAGTAGATCTTTTCAAACCAAATGCAAGCCATTTTTTAAGATCAGTTTTATACAATGTCCCCAAGGAAGGCTGCAGAAATGGGGTTCACCTCCTTAGGAGTGCTACTTGTTTCCCATGAACAATCAGGTGGTTGCACATGCTAATTGTAGCTATATATCTTAGGAGCAAAATTAAACTTTTTCTCGTATTTATTTCCAACAGCAGTTGCTCTCCACAGAACAATTCTGTGTTAGATTCACTGCTGGCTGTGCACTGCAGCTGCAGTCCTGCAGTGTACTTTATCAAGAAGCAGTTTGGCATGCAAATGTTCAAGTGACAACACAATGAGAATCTGGAATTCATCTCACTACAGTTATTCTATTTCTTAAGTATTTTTCTTCTAAGTTAGCATAATTCTCTATTGAGCTTCAAATTCTAACATTTTAGATCTCAGAATAATCCAATATTCTCTAATCTGATTAAACTTTCATTCCTTTGACCCACACTTCTCCAAATCACCTCTGCATTTCCCAGTGCACACTTCTACCAAAACCTGCAGCCCGTGCTGTGACTCTGGGCAGGGTGGCAGGCACAGCTGGGGCTCAGATCTCACACAGCTCTTGCAGCCCAACAGCAGGCAGCAGCACAGCCTCTGCCACAAAACTTACTCAGGCTCACAAAAAGGAAACTGTCCCCAGAGAGTTACATACCCACCACTGAATATTAGATATTTGGTCTGGTTGTTTCATATGAACTTACTCTTATTTGCAACCATTTGTAATGCATTTTGTACCTAAAATATTTTTAATTATGTTAGTGTTCAATTGCTCATTTTGACACATTTAAAATACAAAAAACACTTCAGGGAGTCCTAATAAAATCGGATGCTAGGATTTGGGTTTGTCTCATAAAATGCATCTTTCACTGCTAACAACTCCCAGTTGATGGATGTAGCTTACACCATAAATTTCATGGTTTCCATCATATGAGGATCTCTCAAACCCACAACAAGTGTTTCTCTTTTATGGTAGCTGCAAACAAGCACCGTCTACAAATCAGATGTTAACACAGCAAAGCAAATTGCAAACCTGCATTTCCTT
>NW_005060020.1:0-1414 GCF_000277835.1 Geospiza fortis
TGTGTGTGTGTGTGTGTTTTCATGCACATCATCCACATCTATCTGTAGAAGCAGAAATACAGTACTTTCAGAAGGCATTGTGATTGAATATGGTCCCACAACTGGGAAAAGACAAATGCCATACCCACTTTCACAAGGAGCAAAGAAGGTACTGGGAACTACAGGTCAGTAATCTTCACTGCAAAGTCCAGGATTATTATGGAACAAGTTTTCTGGAAGTCATTTCAAGTCCCATGAAAAACAAGGATGTGATCTTGAAAACTAGCAGAGATACACCACAGGTAAATCATGCTGAAGCACCCAATTGACTTCTGCTGACAAAAATGGTGTCTCTCCAAACAGTATGGCAAGAGCAGAGGATGTGAGCAACCTTGACTTTAGCCATGCCAACAGCATGGTCTGCCATAGCATCCCTACAGCCAAACTGGAGGGATAAGGACTGGCTGAGTGGAATACAAGGTAGGTAACAAACTGGGTGGGCTGTTAGTTCAGTCACTGCGTGTGGAGCCCTGCCCAAGTACAAGAAAGACACTGACACACTGGAGCAAGACCAGCACACGGTGATTGAGGTGGCTGGACACCTAGAACAGATGCCATGGAAGAAGAGCACTGCATTTGTTTAGGAAGCTAGCTGCTGTCTTCATCTAATAAGAGGGTTAAAGATAACAGAGATAAGGCTAAAGATAACCCTCTTTACAGGGCCCAGAGGCAATCCTGTTGGACCGGGGACAATATTTTATGGGGCAAGGCCCTAAACAATTTTACCTAACTCTGCAAACCACTTCTGACAAGGGGCTGGACTAGAAGAATTCCAGAAGTCCCTAACATCCTAAATCATTCTACACTCCAAAAAGCATCACAATGCCATACTGTGCAACCACAAGATAAAATGAGGAGGAAGCTAAAAACCAGAAAGTAAGTCTTGTTCTTTAATATAAAATGAACATCAGAAGGTACTTTCAAAACTAACTTAGAAATTTCAAGTCTTTGTTACACGGTTACTGACTTCAAAGAATTAGTCTGATAGCATGTCTAACACCAAGAGACTGACCAACAATCAGCTAAACTCCATCCCTTCGAGGTGAGAACTTTGCCACCTGTCATTTCACACACACACACAGATAACACCTAATAACAGGTGTTGGCTATCACAAGGGGAAAAAACCAACACAAAACCTCATGAGAAATTTAAATTTACAAAGAACAATTCACAGACTGAAAAAAGGCCATCTCTTCCCTTTCCCAAAAAGCCATATGCCCAGTAGATGCCTCAACCAATGAAAGATTGATGAAAACATTGATTTCCTCAAAATATTACTTATAAAATGTCTTTCAAGGCAGAAATCATCACGTGCAATTTCTTCTGGATTTCTACTTATGACAAAATTTAAACCTCAGTATCTCAAAAAAAAAA
>NW_005060021.1:0-1414 GCF_000277835.1 Geospiza fortis
GCACCAGAAAATGTATCACAGAAAATGGGCATCAGAAAATGCACCACAGAATGTATATATCCAAAAATGTACTTCCAGAAAACGTGTAACAGAAAATGTACATCAGAAAATGTCCCAGCTTGTTTGCAAGCACCAGGAAAATCATACATAAAAGTCTTTTCACACACCCAGCACAGACTGCTAGACATAAAAGCTTATCACTACACTCAACAAAAACACTTCATAGAGGGTACAGGGTTATCAACCATGGTCAAATGAGAATTTCAGGATATTCCACAGTGTATTTAGCCACAGACTCCTGGAATGCATTTTACTGGCTTTGGCAGAGCTGTGTACAATGATTATTCCCACATCGTACAAAGCAAGTAAAGCTATACCAAATATATCATAAAGCATGTTTAGTTTTGCTTTGTCCCCCTAATTCCTGCAGTACAATACAAGGATTAAACCCCATCATCTGGAAAGGATGGTGGGGAGTTTAATAAGATACAAATGATACATTAGTGCTGTCACACAAGTGTACAAGTCAGTGAGTCTGTATCCAGTACAAGGTGTGATGACAGGCAGCAAATGCTACCCAGTGACTGAGCAGTAAAACAAGTACCAAAAGCAGCTCCATCATTAAACATTCACAGCTCCCTGTACTTGGTGTGCACTGAGTGATGTAGGACTCTTGTAAATGTGATTTGGTAATTAAAACATTACCACAGAAGGACAGCTCAATCACAGGCAGCCTTACAGCTGGCACAGCTTCATTTCAGTGTGCTTGGCTTTACAACATTCATCTTTAGAACTTCATATTGCAGAAAAGTCCTTTGGTAGCAAAAATGGCTGTGATAAATTACATGTTTCCTCAAACAAACCCACACCACAGCTCCCCACATCACAGTTTATTGCATATGTCTTAGAATCTACTAATTTTAAGGAAATGACTTAAGGAAATTTAAAGAGTAAAGGTAGGATTGACTCAAAAGGCAACAACAAGAACAGTTATTTGGAACAGCAGTAATAATAAATACAAAAAAATGTAGTTTAGTTAACTAGTTAAATATTTAAACTCCCTTCTTAGACATACGGCTAAAAAGGCAAACAGCACTAATATTGCTATTTTAAATGTCAGTTTGAAGAGCAATGAATCAGTCTACAGGCACCTCAAAAAAAAATCAGAAAATACATTTTTACCCATCAACAAATGTTTCTAAATCATGTAATGAGTATCACTGATGCAGGTATTGATACCTAATTGATGTGTCAATGCTTTTAAAGGCAATTTGCTAGATATCTGTACAAAAAGCTCTTATTTTCTTCATTTGTATTTAAATTAAGATATTAAAAAGTATGTACTATTTGGGAGATTAAACTTGTATTAAAAAACTCCTGCATATTATTGGTTTTTTTGGGTTTGGATTGAAGG
>NW_005060022.1:0-1414 GCF_000277835.1 Geospiza fortis
AATTAATTCACTGTTTATTAGAAAAGGAATACTAGGAAGAGGATGTAGTTTCAATGTCCCAGACTGCAGAGTTTATGAAAACTAATTGGAATTGATGGTATTTTAGTAAATGCCAGCGAGGGACTAAAATGAACAGCCCAGCAATTACAGCAGCATATATTCTGCTTTTTACAGTAAAAAGACTTAGGAATTCTTTTCTTAAGAAGCTCATGAGTTCACTGCTGAGTGAGATGACTTTGTTGTTCTCCTAAAATCATTCTTTGTAGGCACAATGGTAGTAGCTATGCAGTGGGTTTGAGGTGACAGCAAATTACCTCAGAGGCTCACTTTTAAACAGAGGACAAACGCTGGCTTGAGGAGTACTTATACATCATCTGTCTTGTGTGTTTCTGTATTTGATATGGGTGTGTTTCTTCTGAAGTTTGGTGCTGTGTTTTCTTAGTGCCCGAGTCTGCCCAAACTGTTCAGCATCTCTGTAGTGGAAGTGTCCCTTGAGAAGCTTAAAGGACATTGCTGATCATGAGCAGATTGTCTAAGGATGGGTGTGAGCAGTTGATGTAGATGAGCACAGCTCCCCTTCTCTCCTGCAGTCCCTTTACTCAAATACTTGTCAGTTTCCTTCTTGGTGAGGTCTCATTATAGTGATAAGCTCCTAGCTGAGCACCTCATTGTTTTCCATGGATGTGCTAAATAGCTTTGTCCTATGTGAAGCCAAGATAAACAAGTTTTTACTGCTCTACATTGCCAGCGATGCTACAAAGAGTTTGTTGCCTGGTAGTTGTGCATCAGAGTTTACAGTGGATTGGGTATCACAGTGTATGTGCCATCTCTGCTGATGTGTGAAGGCAGTGTCTGTGCCAGCATCATTCACAGCTGTGGCTGTTCTGTAACTGTGACTGTACAGAGGCAGCGCAGAGATGGCAGGTGGAAGGCCAAGTTGTCTTTTCTTGAGCAGTTGCTCCTCTGAGTATGGGATTTGGATTCTATTAGTTGCTAAAGCTGTCCTTTCCCAGTAAGTGTTTGGTGGGGCAGAGCTAATTTGTTTAAAGATGGTTTATGTTTGCATATCATATTCCTATCTGAGATGGATCTTGAGAAACACAGAGAAGCTCTCTACTGTCTTTTAGGATGCTGTCTTAGAGACAGATATTGCTTGTTCCAGCTGTAGTAGGTGCTGGTACACTGTAGAGAGGCAGGAGGACTGGGAAGTTCTCCCTGCATAACCTTGGCTGTTCTTCACCAGAAAAACAGCAAAATGTAGACCTGACCACTAAGCTGCCAAGTGCCTTTACTTGTTGCATTTTTGGGGCCATGCAATACCAGATTCAAAGACTTAGAGGTAAGCACAGCAGAGAGGACATTAGCTGCAAGTCATTCACTTGTCTCTGTTATTTGTTGACCGATTTTTTTTTTT
>NW_005060023.1:0-1414 GCF_000277835.1 Geospiza fortis
CCAAAAAAACCACAAAACCAACCCTGATAGAATCACTACTCTTTTCCCTTCAATCTTTTAATGCTTTCCTATTGAGTTCTTCACTAATGTGTGCAGAATACCCAACTATTGCTATAAATTCAGGTGTTAGTTTGCTACAGTTCCACTTTTAGTTTGCTAAAGACGTGCTGCAGTTGGAACAGTTGCTTTTAAATTAACTTTTGTAATTTGCAATCATTTCTATTGCCTGTTTTCTTACATTTAAGTTTTAGTTTTTTCTCTTTAGTGTAAGAGAAAATTAAGATGTCTGCTATAGTAATATACAAAATACTTAGGCTTGCACATAGGCTCCATCACTTGAAGATGTGATAGGTGGATTTGAGCTGTAACTACAAAAGTCCACTGATCACCCAGTATTTCAAAGAGGAAACCCTCTTAAATCTTGCATGGTTGGCATGAACACAAAATGTAAAGAAACACCAGGAAATAAAAATAGGAAAGTGTAGATTGGTGCCATTGCTCCCAGACATGAGCAGGTTATGGTGTTAACATATCCATTCAATTTGCTTGAATGTCTGAATCCCCATACAATCCTCCTCCAAGCACAGTGTGTGGTTAGCTTTTAAATGGACCAGTCTTTGCTTCTCATATACATATCACTCATCTGATCATACAGCTTAAATGTGAATTGCACCATTTTTTTCCAAACAACTCCCTTAAGATTCATGGCATTCACATTACTAATAGGCATGTTCATTTTACTCCTCAGTTTCTTGCTAGTATGTTAGGCCTAGTAGCTTCTAAAAAGTTAACCATAACAATACTCTCCAAAGTTAAACTTCTTCCAATTCAGTCAATATTCGAGTCTTAAAAACAAACAAACCAAAACCAAAAATAAAAAAAGCAAACAAAAAAGGAGGGGTTTTCCATTATTTTACTACCTCAATGTGACTAAACCAAGTATCCTACATCATTATGCTATATCCACTTTGTATAAATGCAAACAAGTCCATTAGATAAAAGGCATGTGTGTGTGTGAGTGAAATCAGGCCCATCAGTCACTACATAGCTTACACATACAGAAATATGCTAGCAATGCACTGCTCAGCCACTTCAAAACACACCAAAGCAAACTGCATCAGCTGCTGAACACAGACTGATAGCAGGGAAATTCCTGAGTTAAGAAAGCAATGCACACAGACTCCTTTTTCTGCCTGCAATGCCTCTGAGAATAAACTGTATATCATTGTTAAATAAATTACAGCTCATTACCAAGTCATATAATTCACCTTCATGAGAAACAACAAAAATGCCATGTACTAGTAAGAATAATTCCCTGTGCCTTCTTACTTCTAGAGGTTCCCCTCTAATACTTATTTCATACACCCATTACATTCCTAGCAAATGCTCAGATACACCTTAATTCCTGCAGAGT
>NW_005060024.1:0-1414 GCF_000277835.1 Geospiza fortis
TTATTTGTTTGTTTATTTGTTTTAAATGTTGTGCACGACAATCCACAGAGTACTTGCTAGGACTTGGAAAATTGCTCAAATGCCTGAAAATTGCTCAAATGCATGAAAATTGCTCAAATCCAGCTTGGTCACTTTAGCCAGTACCTTCCTACTTAAATCGTGTAATTTTAAATCCTGTAATTTTAAACTATTTTAGTTTGGTTTAATTATTTGTTTTCCCAGTATTTATCAGGACAGCAAGCCCACTCACCAGGCTACAACAGGAACATTATTCTGCCTCTAAGAGGAAAATGCTTTCAATATTTAATTTTTTTTCTTGTATCTAAGTTGATAATCCAGTACCTGCTGGACATTTGCAGCATGGATCAAGGGAAATGTGTCTGACAATATTTAATGTCCATGCTCAGCTGTTTTCTGGTAATTTTCAATTTGTCTTCATGGAGCCTGTAACAGGAAACAATTGAAGAAAGCCTTGTCCTTAGGCTCAGAACATCTCATTTTTCCAATCTTGCTACAGCCTGATGGTGTGATGGAAAAGGCTGAGCCTCTGAGAGGATCATTGGGTTTATGGAATACACAGGATAAAATGTCATTTATTTTCCTCTAGAGGAGGAATTCTTCATGTAATATCTTGTCACCAGGAAGGCCTTGTGGACTGCACAATGATTCCATTCCTTCATCTGAAAGGCAAAATTCTGAGAGACACCTCAGGATGTGACTGATAGCAGATAAAAAACCAGGGTGCAGCTGGTTTTTTAGAGGCATTTTAGTCACTGACATTGCTGTAGTTTATATAATCCCACAAAAAATTCAGTTTATCACTGAAGTTTGCCTGAGAAATGTTGCAGTTGTCAGGTACCTCACTTTCCCCTTCCTCTCCCAGAGTATTTCTGCAGATTCACTGACAGAGGCAAACCCCCAAACAAGCACAGCCAGCTTTGGTACCTAAATTCCACTTAAACCCTTTTTTTTCCAGTCTCTTTCCTAAGAACTGCTACTAAAATTGTGCTGACAGGTAGGAACTGTACCTTGAGGGAGTTATGGGGGCTGAAATCTTGCCTAGCCTTGAGAAAAACACCCTCTGCTTCTATTTCAATAGATTTGTATGCACTTCTAAATAAAATGTGGTTGCCCCTTGGCTTGAGTGTTGCAAACCAGATCATGTATTTTTAAATTCAAGTTTCCTTTCCAGTGTTCTGCTGAGCTGATTGGCTGCAGGCCTGAGGAGGCTCCTTTATAATTGGCATTTGCTTCAGCTCTGCTTTACCCTGGGGATTTCCCTTTCACTCTTGGAGTTTTTTGGTGGTGAGCTGGTTTACCAGCTGACACCTTATCAATGAGAGTGAATTTCCTCTGATGTTGCAAAACAGAGTCTTCAGACAAAACCTGGCAGATTGCTCACCAAAAAAAAAAA
>NW_005060025.1:0-1414 GCF_000277835.1 Geospiza fortis
AAAATCATCACAGCTTAGCTGCTCTGTAGACCCAGCCAGAAGGTTCTCAATCTGTGAAATTAAGTTCCTTAGTGATGATGGGGTTGTTCACTTAGTAGTTATTAGAAGAATTCCTTGAAATTACTATGAACAACTTTGCTTCAGAAACAGCCCCAGATGGCCTCCTCTCAGGCCAGAAAGAGCAGGGCTGGATGAGAACTAAAGAGTTCTGATAGACCTTCCCCTCACAACAGCTACTTACACAAACAGAATGAACGCTTACTGGACTAAGTATTTCCCCAGCTTCTAGCTGCCCTAATTACTCTGTATTTCCTTTACAGAAGTGCTGATTTCAAAGTCACACACTCACAAAAATCACACTTTCAAAATTCCACAAATAGCAGCAGGGGAACCAGAAACACAATAACTTCTCTTTTCTTAAAGTATTCCAAAACTTGCACAATATTGCTAAGAGACACCTATTCAACAAAATTTACAAGTTTGACATAGAGGTCATGCACATAGGCAATATGTATGCAAACACTTCCTCCTGCTGCTGTTTTTGTAAGAAGAATATAAATGCTTAGCCAAGTAACTAAAATCTCTGACTGCAGCAGGTAGCAGTAATAGTAATCCCATCCCATACCAGGCTGGCAAACTGTTCTTGTTCCTTGAGTACATACAAGGTAAGTCTCTAGATCACAGCTCCCAGTTCTTTAATCTCCTTTATTTCTGCTAGAACAACAACAGAACAAGACACAAGCAATCCAGGAGGTAAATGAAATGTGTCAGAGATGATATAGGAGATTCTGGGTGAACTAGTCAGGGGTGATGTGAAACTGGGTTTGCTTTTCACAAATTAGGAAGACCTGACTGGGAATACAATAATCAATGCCAGCCTTAGGTGTAATGACCATGAACTAGTACAGTTCAAGATCATAAGTGAACAGAAAAAAGCAAGCAGGAAATCACAGACTGGACCTAAGCCAAGGGTAAATCATCCCTGATCAACCTGATTGCCTTCCATGGCAAAACGACTGCACTTACAGACAAGCGAAGACAGAATATGCCATTTATGTCACTTTAAGCAAGGCTTTGATAACTGGATCTAAAAAAATCCATGCACCCAAGTTGGGATATCACAGTGTAGATGGGTGGACAACCAGCTGGGTAAAAGGCTGCTCTTGGATGATAGGGCTAAGAAGGAATCACTTAATGGGTTCCACTGCACCTCCCAGTACGTATGAGTGCTGCAGGAGTCTGTAACAGGACCCATCCTGTTTAACATCTTTATCAATGACCTGGAGAGGGCAGTGGAGCACAAAATCACCAGGTGTGCAGGTGGCACCAAACAGGGGCAATTGTGGATACACACACCCAAGAGCAGGGCTGGCATCCAAAGGGACTTAGCCTGGAGAAATGGGCTGACAGGAAG
>NW_005060026.1:0-1414 GCF_000277835.1 Geospiza fortis
TTAATGGATGTATTTTAATGATAAAATTTGATGCATAAAATTACCTATTAGCAGATTCTAGCCATAATTAGACAACTACTGGAATTCCTTCTATCCTGGGATAAGGTTTGTCTCCCAGGGTGGATTGTTGTATTGCTGTATGGCACATCTCTTGCATGACCTTGGATGAATCAGATACCCATTCATAAAATAGCTACTTTATGAATGCTTAATAGCATTTTGGGAAAAGATTGAGAAGTGCACAGATATTATGATGATGGAAGCTGTATACATTCTAAAGTGATTGTTTTTCTGTTTGACTTTCACTTCTTTTTTCCTCCTGAATAATCTTGGGTTCATTTCTAAGGCATTACATTGTTGAAATCACAGGGAGCTTCGCTTGCACAGGGTCTAGATGACTGAGTAGGCTCTGTGAGTGATGAGGGACTGTTTGGCAATTACTTTTGAGTCGTGTCATTATGCTGAATATCATCCAGACTCAAGGCTATGTCTGACTCATTAGATTTGTGGAACATTTTTTTGCCATGGTATAACGCAGCATTTACATTCAAGCCACAGCTCTTGCTGTCACTCTACTTTAACCACATTGTATCATGCTATGTTATTTTGAGAAAATGTAGTACGATTGTTGAGATATTCAAGGTCTTGATAAGCAACTGAATCAGTACAAACCATTAAAATGTGTACTGTATAATGGAGGGACATGACATTGGTGAATTGTTTCCTTTTAAATCATTAACTGTCCGTTGGTGAGACAGTTTAATTAAAGCTTTAAAAGGCTAAGCTACTGCTAAAAACTGGTAAAGAATGACAGTTGTATGGAAGAGGATCTAGCAAAATACTTGCAAGACATATGTGGTCCAGAGAGTATGCCCATCTTGTCCTTGAGTTTATCAACCTTTTCCTCAAAAAAACCCATTATTTGCCTTTTGTCACTGGGTGCAGAGGTATTTAAAACAGAAGGGATGTTCATCTGTCCAGTTGAAAGAAGTACAAGAAAGTAAATACTTTTATCAGTCTTTACTGAGACCTAGGGATATCCATCTGGAGCTCTGGGTCGAAACCTGGGTTTTGCAGTGCAAAGGAGACATGGATGTGCTGGAACAAGTCCAGCCAATCTCCACAACTTAAGGGCTTGGAGCATCTGATGTAAAAGGGGAGGCTGAAAGAGCTGGGACTTCTCAGCCTGAAGACGAGAATGTTCAGGGAATGATTATCAATGTGTATAAATACCTGATGGGAGAGAAAAGGAACTGGAGACAGGCCCAGTTGTGTGCAGTGGAAGGACATGAAGTAAGAAAAACATGTCAAAGCACAGAGACTTGTTTAAACAGAAGAAGAACAGGGGTTTTTTTACTGTAAGAGCAGTCAAACACTGGCACAGGTAGCCCAGAGAGGTTGTGGACTCTCCATC
>NW_005060027.1:0-1413 GCF_000277835.1 Geospiza fortis
AAAAAAAAAATCCAAGGCAAACTTGTGTAAAATATTTTAATTTAGGCTAACAAGAAATGATGAAAGGTCCCTCGATAGCACAAGACTATTTCCATGACTGCTCATTTTTACTGAGTGTTATCTATGCAGCATGTGGAAAGACAGGATATTTTGGAATTGCATTAACTAGACAGGCAACATTAATGTTCCTGTATCCATGAAGGCCTTTAAACACAGATTACAACAACCATTTTAGCTCATTTGTAAACTTTTAGATACAAAAATGATTCAACCTGTTAGAAAACCATGTATACCAAGTGCTCTTTCACTTTGTATTTGTATTTTATAAGTAAATTCAGGTCTCACAGCCAGACAACTGTTAATAATTTTGAGCTAATATCTGAAACCATGTACCATTGTGAAGCCAGTTTTCCTTCTAAGTTCTTAAGCAAAATCGCCGCTTGTTTTGAAACAAACAAGAGAGATGTGAAAAATCCATGAAAAAGAGACAGAGGCTGTTATTTTGCTTCATATTAAGTGACACTTTGCAAATGGCACCCTGCAAGTTATGCCTTAACACCTTGTTAAAATGCAACTAAAATCTATATTACCCCGCTTCACACACATAGGTAAAATACATAATTGAAGGCACACTAAAAGACTTGGGGGAAATTCATGAAACATATAAATTACTTGATTGCCTCTGAATAATAAATCGTTCCCCAGCAGATTTATAATAGACTGTTTTACCGTAAAAGCACATTTCTGCCATCAATAGGCACAGTTTTCTGAAGAATGAAAAACAGTCTAAAACAACTTTGGAATTGGGAAGTGAGACGGACTCCAATGCTTCCGCTGGCTGACCAAACTGATACTGTTTCATGTCTCTTTTTCTCACTGAACACTAATATGTAACAGCAAACGATCCATTTGCTCTGGATCACAACTCTTATTTTCCCCACTCATCCCTGGAATAACACTGTCTCGGGCTGCTGGAGGAACATAAATGCTACCCCCTTCTCATTAGCTGTAAAGTTTTCCTCTTTGCACTCCTCTAGTGAGAAGCCAGGAGAGGAATGGGAGCCATCACCTTGAAGGTGCCAGTAATGATCTATGGAAAGATGTTCTGGAGCACAAGGGACTGAACTCTGTGGCTTTCCTGCATCCCTGACCAGCTTCTCCTTCAGCAGCCCCTGCTGTGCTCCTTGCTCTAGGTACAGGGACTGTTTGGTAGCTTTAACACTCATCACCCCAGGAACACGAAATACAAATGCGCTTTGCACACTCACCCACACACTCACTCACTCTCAAGACACACGTGCACACACACACACACAGAGCTCCCTTGGCACTACATGCAATTCATTCCAAGTCCCCTGTGTATTGCTTCTAAACAGAAACCAAGCATACACATAGAAAGAAAAAAAAAAAAAA
>NW_005060028.1:0-1413 GCF_000277835.1 Geospiza fortis
GCCTGAGGTCAGGCTGCACCCCTAAACCCCTTTTCCTTTATAACCCCATGTGGCCCCTCCCTCAGCGCTCTCTCCTCGTCTGCTCCCCTGAGGTTTTACTTGTTGCTTCCCTCCCTTGTTGGACTACAATAAACCTTGGACTTTGCCACGATCAGAGAGTCACGCTCGTCTGTATCCTGTCGTGCGTAGTGGGGCTGGCCACGTCCCACAAGGAGGCAGCCTTTGCCATAGCGCGGGCTGCTATCCTTAGGTGCTGTCCCTTGCCGAGGGCCCGAGAGTGGGACAGCACCCCCCCGACTGCTAGCAGGTGCTGGACTCGCTAGCTGGGACGTTTGGGAGGATTGATTCCTCCCCTCTGCCAAACTGCCTGCTACAATCCAGTTACTACTAGATGCTTTCACTGAAACAGAAAAACAGCTGATCTTAAAGACAGCAAGGACTTTGGCAGAGGATTACTGCAAGAGCAAGCAGCTAGATGTAAAACAATATTTCCCCCTCCAGGACCCAGGATGGGATCCTAACGTATCAGCAGAGGTAAAGAAAATAGCAGATTATCAAGAGTAGATAGCAACAGGGGTAGAAAGAGCTATTCCAAAAACCATAAATTAGTCTGCTTTATATTCCCTCAAGCAGGGGCCTTCCAAGACTCCATCCGATTTTCTAGACCGTTTAAGGGATGATATGCGTCGTCATACATCATTGGATCCGGGGTCTGAGATAGGGATGAATCAGCTAGTTAATTCATTTTTAGGGCAGTCTGCTGGAGATATTAGATGTAAACTTCAGAAAATTCAGGGGCCAGAAGAGAGAAACCTCAAAGTCTTGCTAGAAGAGGCATGGAAAGTATTTAGTAACCAAGAAAAAAGATATAAACAAGGAATGAAAAAGTTGGTAGCAGTGGTACAGGAAGAAAGGCAAAGAAAATGCAATCAGAGACCACCTAGGCTGGGCAGGAACCAATGTGAGATCTGTAAAAGAACTGGTCACTAAAAAGATCAATGCCCAGAATGGAGACAAGGTGACCGACAAGTGGCTGTGCACGTACAAAACAACTGAAGAAGACCTGAGGACTCCACCCCAGCAGATTGACTGATTATAACAATGAGACTGGGGGAAGAAGGGAAAAGGGTGGAATTTTTAGTTGATACAAAAGCTTCATATTCAGTTTTAAATAAAGCTTTAGTACCTGTAGAAAATTATTATGTTGTAGTGCAAGGAGCAACTGGCCAGTCTGAAAGGGCATATTTCTGCAAACCTTTGAAGTACAAATTGAGAAAACAATGGAGTATTCGTAAGTTTTTGTATATGCCCAATTCGTCAAAGGCACTTTTAAGGAGAGATTTATTGGAGCAGTTACAAGTAACCATTACATTGAAAAATAGAGAAGTTACTCTAGAGGTGAATGATCAAAAG
>NW_005060029.1:0-1413 GCF_000277835.1 Geospiza fortis
AAACACAAACACTAGAAGTGTCCCAAACAGGTACAGAAAGCTGTTGAAAACTTCTCACAAAACTGTTCTTCATTCACAGTAGGAATAAGACCAGCTTCAATCCTGCTGCTGAGCAAGTCAACATCTGTTTCACTAATGACATAAAACTCTAACAACATCCAACTCCTTCAGGGAAGCTCATCTCTCGTCCATGTAACTTCTAGAGACAGTTAAATATCCAAACCTAATCTCCAAGCATTTGATCCTGTAAGTGAACACATCTGCTTTGAAACTGGGTGAATAGAGAAGATTTTGACAAGTTATAAGGAATGTTAAATGTTTTCACACAAACTGCCTCTTCATTTAAACGTGCAGAAACATTCTGTAAATCTGGATGAACATATTTTTTCCTACAAGTAGATACCAAGTTATGCTGTAATTGAGCAATCCTTGCAAGTTTTACTGAAAATTAGAAGTGTAAAAGAAAAACAAAAGCACACTCCTGATGACACAAATTTACTAAACAGAACTCAGAAACACAGTTATTTTTAAAACTAATGTTTGCATAGCTAACAAAACTGCTGTTTAAACAGTAGTTTCTTTAGCTGTGAAAACCACATACTACTACAGCTATGTTGCTGATAGTTGATTTAAATGGCAGTACACAAGATCATATGCAGGAAAACAATCCCACACACATTCAGAAAAAAAAATCTTTCAGCAAACTTTCACTGGCAAATTGTTACTATGACTGTAATGAGAACGCTCAGATCTTCTAAATTCTAAAACAGAGCATTAAACTGAACAGAAGTTTAGTGTTTAAAGGTAATTGTCAGTAATCCAAATATCTGATAAGACTGAAAAACAATAAATAAACTTCTACTGGTCTCATTAAGCAAAGGGGTTTTTTTCCTTTTTTTTTTCTTGCAGGATTGATATGAAGACATAGTTAGTTCCAGATACATTTTTGATGTAGCTCCCTAAAAGGACTTCTGCACATCTGAGAAACAAAATATATTACTAGGAACCTCAAAAGATGTTGCAAAAACATGACAGCTAAAGTTTACAACATCTTCCAGCCATTTGATGCTATTTCTCTTTTGCATCCTTCTTCCAAAGAGAAGGAAAATTAGTTTTGCTTATAGTATGTGAACGTTTTCCACTGTACCTGACAGGCCTTTGCAGTTATATCAGATGGTGTATCTTGGGAAAAAGCTGGCCTCAGAGCAGCCCCAACCTGTTGATAAGAAGAAACGTTAAAAATCCAACCACAATAGGGACACAGTGTTGTTTATCTCATCTTGTTTAAGGCTCAAGGACAAGTACAGAACAAGCAAGACAAAATTGCCAAATTTGGCATTGTAGTTACATCCCAAAATTATCCTTGCTGTCTAGCAAACATTTGCAATAGCAGTCTTTAAACAACAACAACAA
>NW_005060030.1:0-1412 GCF_000277835.1 Geospiza fortis
GTTTCATAAATCAATACTCTATTAACAAAGATTCACCAAAAAAACACAAAAGAAACAATATTGCTCATTTTGCTGACTCAGCTCAGATGTTTGATTTGAGACCTACATTATCTTGTTGAATCAGTCAATTATATGCAATTCATTTAGGCATAAATGAATCTGTACCATCTTTTGGGAAACTTTCTACCTAATCCTATTTATACGGAATCACAAAGCTTGTGATTTGATTTGATATTTCTGCTTGCAATAGTGATACTGGCTGTAGGATTTACTTAGTGTTACTATTTCATACTATAATATTACACTAAACCCAGGCTTCATTAGAAATCAAAAATATCTGAAATTAGCAGTAAGATAAATATGGCCACTTAGATTCACTTAGTTTATTAAACCAGAGCATCACAAATAAAGTTTATTTGTAGGTGTTTTTCCACTGCCAAACCATAAGAGAACCTGCTGCTTTTAGGAGGCTCTTGAGTGTCCTTCACAGAAGGACAAAAAGGGCAAAACCAAGTTACAGACTAATAGTGGATCAGCTGATTTGCAGCACCTGACCCAACTGTTCCCTACTTTCCTGCACTCTGATCTTTGCCTGGAAATGCCCTACACATGAAGCAAGCACAAACTGATCAGCTTAATTACAGGGAAATGTCTAAATAGCCTCCCTTTCTTTTAGGGATGACATCTAATGTGCACAGCTTTTCTAATCCTAATGATTCATGACTCACTGTCATAACAGCTGGATTCAAACCTTCTAGAAAACTGAGCACAAGAAGGAAGTCCTAAATTGAAAAGCCAGCAAGCTCACTACAAGTGAGTGCATAGGATGCATCTGTTTTCCGACCTGAGAAGGTGTTAGAACCTGCTCTCACTCTCTTTCCATAGCTGAAGCTGGGATAGGATATACAACAGGCAGTTCAGGGTGCAAAAGCAGCTTCGTTTGTTGCAGAAAGGAAACACCCCAGACATGAGGTAACTTTAATTTTAGGCCTGAGACAGCTTAGGAAATTAATGAATACAGCTGAAACTATTACATTTCTAAGACTGAAAAATAAAAGCAAGGGTCAAATTGAATTTTCAACATACTGAGAGGACAAGCATCAGCCATTCTATGTGCAATACCTGTCTGTCTGCAGCATTTACAAAATGCTTCCTACCTGCAGGCTAGCTGACAAGAGATATAAAACACACAGTGCACATTTGGCTCAGCTCAGTGAAACACAATGTTCAGCATGTGACCCATGAAATACTCTAAATGAAAAAGCAGCTCCTTCTTCTGCATGGAGCATAAACAGAAGGGCACTACCCACCAGAAACACAACATTTGTCTGCTGGTAAAGTGCTCGTGCCACGCTGATCCGCTGGCGCTGCCCTCCAGACAGATTAATACCCTGGAGATAAGGAGGAGAGAA
>NW_005060031.1:0-1412 GCF_000277835.1 Geospiza fortis
TGTTTACTTTTGTACAGGGCAGAAGGGATTTCAGGTGAGGGAATGCTGAATTGCTAACGTGCAAGTACCTGGAAAACTTGGCTTGCTCTTCTTTGGGTAAGATGGAAGGCTATATCTCCCAAACTGAGAAACATGACTCTATGGCTACTTGCCTCATGAGATGAGGATATGCTTTGTAGGCTTTCTTATGTTTATCCTGGAGGAAGGATGTGGTGATGGAATGACTGCATTGAGCAGAGGTGGTTTCAGTAGTACTCAAATAAGCAGCATGCTGGTTGTTGTGAGATATGTGTAGTCTAAAAGGATATTTATTTTCATGATATGACCTGCAAAAATGTGGAATTATTTCCAAATACATTTTTTGCTGCCTTTGCTTCTTGCCTCACTTCTGGAAGGCATTCATTCATGTCATGCTGTGATGCAGAATATCATGCAACAAGAGAGCTGGGAAAGAGGCTGTCCTCTGTAGGATTTGGTTTCATATGTATTTGTTCTTTGTTATTGCACTCTGACAGTTTAATGTGTTGAGGGCTTCCATTAATAAATAGCATTTTATCAGAGTTGAGGTAGTGAGCAGTGGTTGTTTAGCAGGTAGAATGCTGGGCATCGACCTAGGAAATTTCTTCAGCTTTGTCTCTTCTTCTTTGACTCTTTGGGGCATAACATGTCCAGTTTACTTTGTCATTGTTAAGTCTCTTCCTCTTCAGAAGAGGGTTGTTATTTCTGTTTTTAACTGTTTCAAGATCTGTTTGAATGTCTCATACAAGGAAGTACTGTTTTCCCCCTCTTGAAGTTGCAAGTTAATGGGCATTTCTATTGTTGCTTTATAAAAAAAGAGACCTCAATTGTCAGTGCTTTTTTGATTACTTTCCCATTCCAGCCAGGAAATTTCCCTGGACTTGAATTTGATTCACAGCTGTGAAGAAACCTGAATTTTCTTACTAGTTCTCATTCTGCAGTAGAAGCTAAGATTTGAAAAGCAAGACTTCTCATACCCTTTTTCCTGCAGACCTTTGATTGTTGAATACAGGGCTGGTCTTTACTGGACAGGTTTCAGAATGGACGTAATGAAGCTGGTGGGGAATGGTGAAAGATTTCTGTACAGAGTAGGAGAAAGAAGTGGCAAGAGCACTGATGTGATTTAGGATATCATCAGCATCACTGGTAAAGCAGACTGCTAGTCAAATGAATGAAGAATAGGAGCTACTTCAGGTCTTGCAAATGAATAAAAGAGGAATGATAGTTTATTAAAGGCCTCTGAGGCTGAAAATGGACACATTTTCATTTTCAGCCTGTTACAATCTTGCAGTTAATCGAGTTAGCATGCAGAAGTCAGTACTTATTTATTGTAATGTTCTTCAACTTCAGTGCTTTTTACATTGCTGTTTAACACACAATAACTGTTGTATTTA
>NW_005060032.1:0-1412 GCF_000277835.1 Geospiza fortis
GATGATCTTTATTTATCTTAAAGAACCCGGTCTTTAAGGTGCCAGGTTTCCAACTTGCCTTTGGAGCCAGTTTCCATATGTTTCCAGAAGGAAATGTTTTTAGAACAGGATCATTAGGTGCAAAATGGAATTACAGTGATGGATACTTCAGTGAGGATGACCAGGTGTTGATATGCACAGAAACATATATGTCTTGTCATATATAGGACTCTTCCATCTTTGATGTAAAGATAACAATTTTTTTTACTTGCTCAAGGAGTTTTGCTTAGACTTCATTGTGCTTATTTTTTCTTTATATTTTAGCCTACAAAATGTATCTTGTGAGCTTTTACTCAAAGCAATGTTTATACAAAAATGTGTTGTACATTTGCAGTTTCTAAAAACGTGGAGCTTTTTTTAATGACACATTTACTCATTCAGTTCCAATACCACCAAGTCAAACTGACTTTATGTTTTTCTTTCATCTCACTGATATATATTGGTCTTGTGATGAATTTTAACTCTGAACCTTAAGTGACACAACCTACAGCCCATCTTCTTGATGGCTTGAAATGGGCACAGTGGTAAACCAATAGCTTGTAGAATGACAATCTGAGAGACTTCTCTCACTTAATTTCAACCCTTTAAAGGTTAGTCAAAGCTTGCTGTTCAATCTAGCTTAATAGCAGTGAAAGCCTCCAGAGGACAAGGAGTTGAAGCTGCAGGGATAAGAAAGCAAGATGTTCAATGCTTATTGACAAAATCTACATGCCTATTATTGTCTTGAATAATCTAGATGTCTAACTTTTAGATAGCTGAAGTTCAGTTAAGGCACTTACTCTATTATTGACATAAAATTTGGGATAGCATCTAGCTTACATTCCCAGAGCTGTATTGATTCACAAATGCACACAAGATCCAAGAAAGAAATGCTGTACTTAATTCAGGCACTAATGAAGTTACAAGTATGAATAAACATGGTATCTGCTCAGCTGAATAAACTACTTCTAATTTTACATAATTATTTTTCAGAATACTTTCACACTGCTTTTACAGCAGAACTGTTCTGAATTAAGTGACATTTGCTGTTACTTGTGCTGGTCTAAGTGACCTGCATAATGTGCATATTAATGGTAACTCTGGAATGTTCTCTTTGAAGAAGAAAAGAACAAAAGAAGAAAATTACAGAGAAATGGCAAACATCATAGATAGCACTGATAGGAGACATAATCTAGACAATAGGGACTAAATAAAGCTTGATAATATGACAATAGATAATTTTTAACAAATAAGTATCACTGCATTTATGAATCCTTTTTTTCCTCAAGTGATTGGAAACTACTTTATATTCCTATACAGTTCCCTGTTCAATACTATAAAAATAGTGATATTTTTGAACCACAAAACTCAAGATTTAAATTTGGGAGATCTTC
>NW_005060033.1:0-1412 GCF_000277835.1 Geospiza fortis
TTTCTCAACAAAAGTTGGAAATACCTGTGTTTTCCTTAAATACTTTTATCACTTTAAGCATAATGAAATCTGGGCCAAATCTAAACAGCTGCTGTACCTTTAAAATGTATTTGTAAGGTTGCAGACCAAAAGGGCAAGGCAGTATTTTATTTTTTTTTGTCTGCCATCAACTCAAACGCTGTACCACACACAAATACCCTTTGCATGGTAACCAATGCTGCACCTTGAGCTAAGGTCAAAGTGACCTCAAAGATCCTACAGGTGGCTTTTGTTGTCACCCACCAGGTAACAGGATGGGACACTTCACTCACACTGTTGCTTGGAATCTGTGAGAGGTGAGCTGTGATTTGGTTGTCATATCCAACACCGCTGGGATCACAGTGGTGGTGTCTCATGACCAATGGTTTGCTGCTGACAGGGGAGAGAAGTCCCAGAGTACTTGTCCTTTCTTGCCAACATGGCCTCATGGCACAAGTGCACTAGCACTTCCTGGTTGGGTCCAGGATGGTATGTAGTAAAGCTCTATAGAGGAGAGAAAACCTCAGAAAGTCTGGATTTAGTCATGATGCTCGGCAGCAGGCAACGTGGTGGTGGCACCAGGGGAAGCTTGTAAGTCCTGTGGGTTTCTGCATCTGCCAGGTCCCTCTGCTGAGCACAGAAGAGACTAAAGGAACAAAGCAAATGCCAGATAGTCCCTCTGCACTGCAAAATGGCAAAACTGAGGGTAATCTAGAAGAGAGATGCTCTGCCGTACTTGGAGAGCTGTTGCAGAATTTGTGACAGGAATTGAAAGGGAAAGCAAAGTCTTGAGAACATGAGGTTGGAAAGGTGGTTCCAATACATGAAAATTTGGTTTGGAGCTTTCTGATCATTCATATTGCGCTGTTAGAGAAGTAAAATGCTAACACAGAGATGGAATGGAAAAGGGCAGAAATAATTCATGGTTTGAAGTAGTGCAGGTCATGAAGATGATGTAATTATTCCTAACCTATTTAACCTGAAAGAAAAAGAAAGCTATAAATAAAAGGATTGGCAGGAAGAAGAGAAAGCATTTGATTATTAAGATAATTTAACTATTTTAGACTTGGTATCTCCAAGTAAAATTATAGAATAAAATAATTTGTCATCTACCTGCTCTTTTTAAGGTAGAGGTAACAAATACACAGTGCTGTGGACGTAAATAATAAGGGCAGACAGTTGGCATCAGCTAATTGATGTGCGGGGTAGTGTATTTTGAGAGAGAGGATACACTAATACATCAATTAATTAGACTAAGCGAGCTAAGATCCTTAATTTAGACCAGAGGTATTTTTAAGGTGTGTAGATGTGGAACTTAAGGATGTGGTTTAACACCAGATTTGGCAGTAGTAGGTTAACAGTTGGGTTTGATCATCTTGGAGGTCTTTTCCAAC
>NW_005060034.1:0-1412 GCF_000277835.1 Geospiza fortis
AAGGTCCCTCCCAACCCAACCCACTCTAATGGTTACCCATGGTACTGGTATTGCTTCCTGGCTTTACAGGGGGCTCCTCTCAGGCTTGGTGGCATCTGCATTCTCTGCCAATGCACCCAGTTGACATTTTGGAGCACAGGATGCCTGGGCATTCTATAAATCCCATCAGGCATTGTTTCCAAATATTACAGAACCAATCTGCTCACATTTCCTTCCAATATTTCTCAGTCATCACCCTCAGGGGAACAGAGCTATGTTCACAGACATTTCAAATCTCACTACCAAATACTTCTATTAACCTTTTCCAGCAATAAAATGAAGGGAAGACTCATGGGTAAGTGGGAATTCTCAGTACCTTGAAAACAAACATTTCTCCTCTAAAGAGAGCCACAGTGTTAAAGTTGCCATCACAGATGTTTGGTTTGGAGCCAGGGAGGGCTGGCCTGTCACCCAGGGGGGGACTGGGGGGTCGTGGCTGCCGCTCGTGTTTTCTTTCTGAAGTGGAGTGAATTCTGCGAACAGGAAGAGTTGGTAAAGGCCTGGTTGGCTCCAGGGGCTCTATAGGAGGACCTAGAAGTGAAAAGGAATATATTTAGCAAAGTGGATAAGCTTGTTTTTTCTGTAAGCTTTAAAAGGCTCCAGGCTGGATGGACAGCACTGCCAGGGTACCCCTGATGCAGAGCTCATTCCCTAGAAATGGGGAGCAGAACAAGATGCATCCACATGTGAAAACTATCCCAAAGCAGACCAGTGATAAGAACTGAAGAAGAGCCAGAATGTTTTTGTAGGTCTTCCCAAGGAGGCTGGAGCTAAAAGGAAGAAAGAGCCACACCAGTCATGTTCCCAGCTGAAATGAAAGGTGGTAACCCTTGAATAGAACTGCTTAGTAGACCATAAAAAAAGGCAACAAAAAACCGTAAAAACCAAAGTAAAACTAGAAGAAAAAAGAGGGTGTGAAAACCAATGCTACATTGTAAGGAGAACTGCAGGGAGCACTTCATTACACAGCAGTGACCAACCTGTGCTGTCCCTGGTGAGCAGCTGTGACAAGGGACCTTACCCACTCAACTGACGACCTCCCAGCACAGCTCTCCCTTTCCATCCTTCCCAAACTCAGCTCTGGGATCTGACAAGGCCAGAGAAATAAAAATACAAGTGAGCTAGACTGGAGCAGATGTCTTAAACAGCCTCTTGCCATAGGATGTTTTCATCAACTGTTAGTGGTAAATCTGGACCAAATCTCACTCAGAGCCACATTTCTTGTTGCTTCTCAGAGAAGGCCATGAGTTAAGATGGCAATAAACAGAAGGCCACTAGAGCAAGGGATTTTAGTGGGCTTGAGATGTGAAGATGGTTTATTTGCAAGGATCACAGTTTCAATTTCCTTCTGAGCCTGTAGGACAAACCCCCCC
>NW_005060035.1:0-1411 GCF_000277835.1 Geospiza fortis
TGCATGAAGGTAAAGATTCAAGTAGAAAATATAGGAAGAATTAAAACTTATTTTCTACACATGTAAAAACAGAAAAAAAAGAGCTGCAAACATGCAGGACATGATACATTTACCACTGAGACATCTCCATGATTAATTTTACTGTCACAGAGCAGCCAGTCATCAGTTTCCAACCCAGCCTACCCACAGTCTGAGAGCAGTGCACTATTCCTATCACTTGTTCTTCTGTCTGTTCTGCTTTTTATATTAATCAATCTCTCAGTTTTGTGCACTGAAAGAACTAGACAACTAATCCAATAAGAACCTTTGTCTAAGTAGCAAGCTATACCCAAGTATCACACATGCTACCCACACACTTGAGGAAAAAAAGACACTGTTCCATCACAGGGTTATGCATTACAGAGTCAAACATAATCAAATAAGAAGTGAAACATTTAGGACAGAGTAGAACACTATTCAGGCTTCTCAAGAGTAGTGCAGTTCCCACAGCAATCAGTCATTTAAACAGGATGCATAATCTACACTGACAAGTCCTCCGAACACTTGGACAGGAAACCCAAGAAACATCCTTTCAGTTTGGAACCAAGTTGTTCAAAGATAGCTGTGTCCTCCAAGAACTACCAGGAGAATAAAAGAATGCCATAATCTCATAATGGAAGATAAAATGTATTTTAAAATGTAATCAACAATGGAAAACAATATGAAAATTCTGGAACAGGCCCCTGAGACTCTCAAATGTGACAAATAGCTGGAAATCATGCCAGCAAGTCCAGGAAAAATGTGCATGAACCAGAACCTAGAACTAGTCTAGCTCGGCACAAGAAATTAATTTCTCATCCATGATATTGACCCTAAAGCAAATAAGAAAGATAGCAAGGATAGCACCAACAGCAGAGGTGCTGACTGCTCAATATCAATAAAAGCAGGAACATAAGACATCATTTATCACCACATTCCTTTCAGCCTCTCTTTGGTTGTATTAGCTGCCCAGAGGGACAAGCCTTGCCAGCTGAAAGATGGTCATTTCCCTCTCCAGACCCCCAAAAACTCCACTCTTCCACTGATCCACATAGAAGCTGTTCTTCTAGTGATCAAAGAGTCCAAAACATCTGTGTGTTTCAGAAGAAAAACAAAAAGCAGATGTCATCCACATGAGGCAGCAAGAATGACGAGACAGCAGGACAAATGCAGCAAGATGTAAAATTGTTTAAGAGGACACCACTGTACTCTGACCTTAGACAAACAAACTCAGCTACAGCTTATGAGACTACATAAAAAGGAAGGTAATGTAAAAAAGTTTGGTTTAAAATGACAGGTTCAGTGTCATAACTAAATGAAAGAGATTAAAGTAGTATATACATTCTTAAAAGTAATATGGTTTTAACTAAACTAACTTCCCCTTAGAGGCTGG
>NW_005060036.1:0-1411 GCF_000277835.1 Geospiza fortis
CTTATCTTTCTTCTTCCCTCTTATGTCATAAAATGAAGGATGATGAACTTAGATAATAATGAAACTTTTTATGTATCTCTTGGAATAAAAACAAACCATCTGTTTGAAGGAAGCTTTACTATTACTTTTTTGGTTTTCACCAGTGATTTTATTTACTTTCTTTCATTACATTAGTTTGTCTTATCATATAAAAAGAATACAGCTTATTCTCTTTCTTCTTATATATTCCTTTCCTTTGCTCCCTGAAAAGTATTTTTCATACATGCTACATTTCTCTTCCAGATGCTTCTTTTGCCACTGTGAACAGACAACTTTTAAGGTTCAAAATCCCCTTTTGAATGTCAGAAAAAGCAGCCTGCTCGGCCCTAAACCAGGTTCCTAAGGGTTCATAGAACCAGTAGGATAAAGAAATGAAGGCAGAGGCCTGGAATGCCTGTGGTATTAATAATGAAATATGGTGCTTTTCACCTCTGGATTACTGATTCAAAATGAAAGTTGCTACCCTGTGATCGTTATTCAGTGACCCATATGAAATGTGTGGATGACCTCCATCTAGTTCCCAGTAGATATCTGTCTGTCTTGCAAAAGCAAACACAAAGGTTACTGCTCCAGTTAGTAGTTTCGAAAGAGGTTGACAACTGTTCTTGCCACTGCTATTGTAAATTTTTGGTCTGTGTAGTTTCACTTTCTGGCTTTGCTGGTCTGGAACTTTGTTGGAGCGGGATATTGATTCCAAAAACAACAAAAGTTTGTGAAACCACATGCGAACTTGGATGGCATAAGGAAATCTGCTTCTGTGGAAACAGAGCTTCTGTGATATGATTTTATTCGCCTTGGTCTGATGTTCTTATCCCTCACAACACCTGTTTCAGTAACTTTGAAAGACTTCAGAAGCTTCTCATTACACAGTCAACAGCTCAACGGGGATTAGCACTTCAGTTCCTTTGATATAATCACTAAATTGCAGTATGCAGACCATGATAGAACTACCAATATTTGTGAAAACTGGAGGAACAAACCCTTGTCACCTCATGAATTTTACACATTTGGCTGAGTAAAGAACCTAAAATCACATCCAAGATTCTCTGGTATAGAGCCTGAAGGAAATTTCTGTCCGAATGTCTTCAGAGAATGGATATTCATGAGTGCCTACATACACCCATTACACTCAAAAGCACATGGAAAAATGTGTTCAAAATACCACTGAAGTCTTCAGGAAACCTCCCATTAGATTCAACAGACTTCAAGGCAGACTGAGAGATACAGCACTGGGACCCCTGTAAGTCCCTTTTGCATGAATGGTCTGCATGGCCCGATCTACATGGCCCCAGGGGGATGACACTTGCAATGCACAGGAGAGAGCCAGTCTGCTGGACCAGCCACTTACACATGACGTATTTTTTTTTTTTTT
>NW_005060037.1:0-1411 GCF_000277835.1 Geospiza fortis
TTTTTTTCATTCAGGCTAATAATGAGAAAACTCTCCCTCTCCAAATAACCAAGAAATATACAACTTATTATGCACCGCTGTGCTTCTAGTAAGTTATGCTTGATTGAACCAAAGATCATTAAATTTGCCATGGTATTCATAGTTTAACTAAATCAAATGGGCAAATGCAATGACTCCACGTGGCATCTTGGGAAATGGGCACCAGCAGTCACTCCAAGTTGGCTACGTGAGCAATAAAGACACAGTTTGTTTTGGTCCTACATCATCTTCTGGAGCTGCACACATCCTCAGTACAGACTGCAGCCTATTGAATGCATCCTGTGCACGTCTCTGCTGGAATCCCAGGCAGCCTGCTGCACCAGGAGCTGAAAGCTGATGCCATGCCCTCAGAAGCCACCCCTCACACTGGAAGGGTTTTACTATATCCTAGCACCAACAGAGAAATCCAGTTCAAATTACTGAAAACAGATTTATTTCTGCTCTGTTGCTTGAATGCTCAAAGAACATTGTTGTCTGGGCCCGTGCTATACGACAACAACAAAAAACCCCAAACTTTTCCACTTTAGGTCCAAAAGCCACTGTGCAATTGAGGTTCCCATAGCTGACAAATGCCTAAACCAATCATAGCACCTACTGCTATGACAAAGATAATTACTGCCTTTCCGTCGGTGAAGTGTGTACCCTGCTCTGTATCATATTTAAAATAATCTAATTCCAACTCATTTTCCCCCTCCAAATTGTTTCCAGCTGTACAATTCCTCTTTTTCCCCCATATTGTTTTTATTGGATATAGTGCAAGTTCGTAAAGATAGATTTTCCCATAATAAATACGCAGATGTTAGAATAATAAACATACAGTCAACCTGATATATGGATATTACTAAGCCTTAACAAACATATAACAAACAACATAAATCGATTTTAAAAAATTGAAAATGAGAACACAAAGTAGCAGAGAAAGAAATGGCAGGAGAAAATAAAGGCAAAAAGTGAGCTAGCAATGTACTTACTTTAGCAAACTGTCTGGATTCATTTATGGTTCCCTTTATTGACTTGCTGATAGCATTAAAGCACAGCTATGGTTGTAAAGCATTCCTAAGAATGCCGCCTGTCTTCATGTATCCCAAGTTTTCTGCTCGCACTGAAAGCCAAGATTCTCAAGTTGGCCAACTCATACCACACTAGACACTACTGTGCTAGATTAATCCATCTGCTTGGACCCAAATATCCATTTTTGGAGAATAATGAGCCTCTCTACTCCTCCCATTTTTGGTAGGAAGTTTTTATGAACATTTGGCATCTCGGTTAAACCATCATCATAGCCCAGAATAAAAATGACTGGATTCATATGTGGAATCCAAATTTAATTTAGCCTATATATGGCCTGAACAAAGAATAATTTACTGGCTGA
>NW_005060038.1:0-1411 GCF_000277835.1 Geospiza fortis
TTCCACTAGACCAGACTGCTCAGAGCTCCATCTTTGAATGTTTTGTAAAACGCTTTCCCTTGCTGTGTTTTTTTATTAACTTGTGTTTCAGAGAATATGCACTTTCATCCATGAGCACATTAAAGGACAGCACATACATGATATTTCTGTCCCAAATACCTAAGAGAAGTAAAACTGAGCAAACAATACACCCATACCAAAAATAGTGCTGCAGTGGTTAAGACATGGGAATGGAAGGCAAGTTTTCCAGGGTCTAATCCCACAACCTCTTACCAACAACTGCATTATCAGGTCTTATATGTTTGGTTAATAAGCCAAAGTACATTCTTTTATATCAAATCTCTAACAGCAGCCCACAGGAACTCATACATATCACGTACAATTATTAAAAGGCTAGCAGAAAAATCCCAGTTAAAAAGGTTATCAGGGTACAGTTCAGAGTGTAGAAAAGGCTTCAAAATCTCTTGTTTGTTAATTAGCCCCGGCAGAACAGCTTCTACAGAACACAACAAAGAGCAGTAAGAAACTGGGATAAGCCCAGAACTGCAATGTGTGCCAGCCTAGCCCAAGCTTAAATCAGTAGAAATAAGATGCCAAGTTTAGTTACATACTGGACCATGCTAAAACACTGTTAACTAAAGGAAAGCACAATTAATCTCTTCCAGAATCCCTGGTAAGGCACATTCCAGGTAGTTGTCCTGATATTTATGCTGGTGATTAAAGTAATCTGGGTCAATGTCACCATATACGTAAGGCAGAACCAACTTTGGTACAGTTAAATATAAACACATATTTACATATGAAGGAATATCATATGTAGAGATTAGAAGATTAGTCCTTCATGATCCACATCTTCCCAGGCTCAGCAGACTAAACTCACAGCAGACAAGGGCTGCCTTGTCCGCACTTTACCCCCTGCACTAGGCACAATTCCCTCCTACACCAGGAGACCAGAGCTCAGAACACCAGGCCTGACTTACCACACAATTTACAATGACATCAGGTTAAGGGAACACATCTGATTAAATGCCTGGTAGGTGATGATGCTTTTTTTCCGGACCATGCTTTTTTTCACTTACATTGTGGTGTAAGTGAATTTACATATTGAAACCCTATTTCCCCACAGTATACAAAGTTTCCATTGGTGCCCCTCACAGATACTTTGTGATGTATCACACACACAGAGCTCAGCACATAGGCAAGCCACCATGTCCTGGAGGGAAGGGAGCAGGTATGTTTTCATAAAAATCACAGCAGCTTGTTTTAGTGGCCATGACAAAATGCAGACAGAGGTTCTTTTTGGAAGAGAAAGGGCTGAACAGAGCTTTTGGCAACTCCTCCTTGGTCAACATCTCTGTGCTCTAGCCAACCAACCTGGCAAAAAAATGCACTGCAACAGGAAAACACAAAA
>NW_005060039.1:0-1411 GCF_000277835.1 Geospiza fortis
TTTTGGATAGGTGAGCAATATTGTAGTTTATTCATTTTTTGTGGTCTGCATTAAGCCAAGGTAACTGAGGAAAATGTGTTGCTAAACAGATGTTAGAAGATGTGTACACTTAAAATATTTTCTTACTTATTTACTAAAACAATATTAAATTGAGGATAGCGTTGGTGGTAATATTTTAAAATTGTGACCCAAAGAATGTCTTTATTTGCACTATCTGTCAGAATAGTTAAAGAGAAGTTACTGTATATTTAAGAAAATTTATTATAATAGGAAAACATGCTAGGTAGTAACACTGTCCAGTGTTTATCTTTATTCCAGAGATAGGGCAGTTAGATTATGAAAAGCAAATCATCATCTGTGATATCTTAGATATTATTTCTTTAAAAGATATTTAAGTGTATGTATTTTGTAAATGCAGATAAAATTATTTAAGTGATGGAAATAAGTTTTGAATAAGTGAATATAGTTTATTTTTATTCATTGTTGTTTGTTTTAACATTTTGATGCCTTGCAGTTTGTGTTTAGTCTAGCACACCATCTCCCTGAATTGCTTTCTTGATCAGAAGGAAAAGCAATGAAGGGAATCAAGGCATCTCTGCATTTAACAGGGGTATGTGTACTAAGGTTGTCTAATCATGGAATATTTGAGAGCCAAGGTAATGTTTGCCTTATGTCTAAGTCAGCCTTACAGCAAAGTGAATTGCATGCAGTGTTGGGTGCACTGTATCTCAAATGTTACTGAAATCATATTGAAGTGCCACTGAACCTGTTTTTTAAACTGTACTGAATGTTTGGGGCGGACAGAATGTTCAGGGACTTTTGCCAAAAGTGTCCTGTAAGTGAGGTTTTGGGGATGAGTAAAATCAGAGGCACTGGGTGATATATCAGGCAAAGTTATGTGTTTTTTTCCTTTCTTCTGTTTCCCTGCTTATATTCTTGATGGTTATAAAGGAAAATACAATTGCAATCTTAATTAGTACTTAGTATCCAGATGATTTTTTTGTCACATTGTGTGTAAACATATACTCACTTCAATGCAGAAAGAGAAAAATAAATTTTTAATTGTACTTGTAAATGTTCCTGGGTTTGTTTGTTTGTAATTAAATAGTCTTGTCAGTCTTGCTACAGGTCCTCTGTCAGTTTCTGGATTGGAAAATTGTACATCTCTGAGTTTTAGTAGTGTTCTTTCTGGTATTCTTCCTTCTTAGTCACTGACTTCTTCTGCTCTTGAAATTCTAATGCCCTGAAACTTTCCTCAGGTTAGAGGTGAGGGGAGAAAGAATTGAAAATAAAAGAACTGATTTAGATCTTTAATGGCAAAGACTTCACTGTTTAACCTAAGAGTAAAGAAGATCTGTGCAGAACTTCTTTTGAACCTGCAGATTGACAGTGTGAAGATTAGACAGACAGA
>NW_005060040.1:0-1411 GCF_000277835.1 Geospiza fortis
TTTCTTTTTAAAACTAAATTTGGTCACTTCCTTGAGTCCTTTTGTTCCTGAGACCAAAAAATGGCCTCACTCAGTCCATCCTCTGTCTAAGCAAACCCAAAATGTAACCAGCAGAAGACATGTAAAGGCCATTTTCTGTGGTTAACTCCTGTCCTCCTGCTGAGCCTGAGCTCAAAGAGTCTGAGCTTAATGGGCAGAAGTCAAAGGCTCTGAGACCTTCCTTTTTCCCTCCCTCTTTTCCAGCTTCCTAAAGGCTTTCAAAGAACACTATTACTGCCAGCCCCAGTCCCTGCAGCCCTTCCTGGGAGTCCTGATGCCTGTCCATGAAGATCTAGGAGCTCTGCTGATTCATCTGCTGCTCTTGAGGAGCCTGACCTCAGGTCTTGGAGGATGCTCTCCTGGTGAGTCAGTGCTCTGCTTTTAGGCACTCTGCACTCCTCCTGCTCTGTGTGCACTGCTCCCACTTCCTTTTCTCCTTGCCATAATTTCAAGATAGGATTTCACCTTCTCCTTTGGCTAATAAAGATGCTTAGAGGTCTTTCAAAAGTTGATACCTTTATGTATTATTTTTCATGACTGGCAGACTTGTTTAGGGCCTCAGCTCAAGTGAATTGCTCAGTCCTACTGTCCAAGTAAAGGTGAGTATTTTATTTCCTGTGTTGTTGCTGTTCTGTACAATATTGATGGGCATCATGAGGTGTAAATCTGGCTGAACTTCATGGGTGTACTTCTTGTCATTTCTTAAAGCTAAGTGGAAAAAAAAAAGTGAGGCTGTGTAGGCAGTGAGAGCTCAAAGAGAAGTTGCTGTACAAGGCAATAATTAGTAGTTAGCCTGACAGCCTCTAGCAAAAATCAAACCTTTATGGCCCTGTGGTCTTTTTAGTGATTGGGTGAAAACAAAAAAGCTGGGTCACTTAATACTGCTGTGTGGGCTTCAGGGCAGGAAACAGTCAGGGAGTGGAGAGAGGTAGCAGACCAAAACAAAGTTTAGCTTTAAGAGGAAGCAGAGATATCACAGCTCCAGGTGCTGAACTCAACGAAAGCAGGTATGAAAATTGTAACCAGACAAGTTGTTTCTGTAGCTGTCCCTCAAAGAACACCATTTAATGTAAATTGTTTGAAAATGCACATGGTTGTACCAAAGAAATGCTGAACTTTCTGAAGTTCTTCATAGAGGACTCTGTTAATGCATGTACTGTTTGCTAAATTTTCCAAACTGAGTCCAACACATCTGTCCTCCTTCAGTAATCCTGCAGTGCAACTTGCCTGAGAACTGAGCCAAAACTTCACCCCAAATTTTGTTATGTTCTTTTAAGAGCTGGGATAATGGAACTCATTGTTTTGCTTTGGGTGGAAAGGCTGTTGGCAGTGGGGGCACATGGGCCTCACATAGATCCACCTTGGGCAGCAC
>NW_005060041.1:0-1411 GCF_000277835.1 Geospiza fortis
GGAAGGAAGGAAGGAAGGAAGGGGTGGCCAGGGACAGGGGCTGTGTCCCACTGGAGATCCTGCTGTGGCCATGAGCCCCTGGCTGGGTGCACAGCACCCGTGGTAGGGTGAGGGGAGCCAGCAAAGGAGCAGCACAGAGCCATGGGAGGAACTGCAGGGATGTCAGGAGACACCAGGGGCAGGACAACAGCACACAGAGTCCACAAAGCACACACAAGGAGCCCCAAGGCATCAAAAATACACCTAACCAAACTCATACATATGTGCAGCTTCCCACTCTGTTTAAATGCTTTAAAACAAGGAATTAATTTTTTAGTCTTTGCAGAACATGAGGCAGCCAGTTTTCAACAGCTGTCCAGGTTTACAGGGTGTTGTTGCTGGCACACTAGAGCCAACCAAAACCTCAGAAATGTAGGGATGAAGACAAACAGAAATCACAAGAAAATCCTTCTTAAATATCATAAAATCTTGCCCAGCTCTGCTGTTGAGCAGCACACAGAGGACACATCCTGATCCCAGCTGTTGTGCAAGCAAAGACAGCAGCAGGCACTCCTGGCCTAATGAGCAGGGATGTGGCCTGGAACCATCAGCTGAGGCAGAAGCAAGACAATCATTGCATGAGACATAACAATGCTCAGCCTTCAAACCAGAGAGTCACAGCACTTTCAGTGGTCTCAGATAAAGAACCAGTGGGCAGCCTAAAAACCAGGCAGAATCCTGGTAGTAGTTCAGCAATTTCTGAACTCATTCCAAAAGGCCATTAGATAAAATCCTCAGCAAGGTACAATAGCAGAGCAGTGCTGCACAGCCAGCAGCACCAGGGATGGCTGGAAGCAGTCAGGCTGGAAGGGGCTGTGGTTTGCCACACCAAAGGCTGAGCCCACTCAGACAGACACTGGGAATGGTACATGCAGGTCTCCCACCAACACTGCCCCCCTGGGCACAGCGCCCATCCCATCACCACACATCAGTATGTGCTCATCCAAAGTCTCCCTTCAGCCTGTAAAGGATGGTCAGCTGAGACAGATGCACACATCTGCACATCTGAAGCTGGGATGGGTCCATAACACAGTTAAGACACTTCAGTTTATGTGTGAAGGCTTCAATTTTTAATCTTCATATTGTTTTCCTTCCACTCTGATTAATAGTTGGGAGATGGACTGAATTACAGGTTTTATTTTTGTATCTTGCTCTAGAAGTAACATGATTAGCCTCCTTCCTTGTGCTGAAGGAACACATGTAGAAGTAACAGAACTTGCCAAGTCATTTAAATATAAAGTAGAATGACATAAGAGTAGTGTTGACAGAGCATTTGTTCAGGCAATTAATAGGAAGAATCAAGGAAGGAAAAATTGATTATGTTGTCTTCCTTAAAGAAAGCTGTCTTAAAGAAACCAAAGTCTCTTTCAGA
>NW_005060042.1:0-1411 GCF_000277835.1 Geospiza fortis
AGTGCATCACCTCTTTGCTACAGGATGCTCTTTGGGGAAGCAAGAACCATTTGCTACACATTTGTGCAGTGCCCAGCACAGCAGGCCAACACTTTTTGGCACCATTGCAACAGATATTAAATGCTAATAGCAGGGTGGTGGAGCCATGCTTCACCATGAGTATCACTAGATAGGATCACACTACCACTTTTATTATCACCCATTACTTCCTTTTAAAGGGGAGTCAGACTTGAATGGCTCCTCTGGCTCACACTGTCGTAACCAACATCATGTCTTGGTTTCTTAATTGTTTACACCTTCAAGAGCAATCCTGAATCCTGTAGAGAAGCTCTCAACTGATATCTAATTAGTAAGTCCAGAACAGGAGAGCCAAAATATGCAGTGCTACTCTGTATTAGTGTTCTTTAGTTACAATAATGGGCTGCTTTTCCCCCATGGTGCTCAGGGCTCTTTACAAAGAAAAAGGAGCATTGTTATTGCCATTTAAGGGCTGAAAAAGCTAAAGTGCAATGAAGAAACATGCCTTGCCCACAGTTAGACAGCAAAGAAGAGTCCAATTCTTCATACTTGCCTTGTCATCAGGACCCCATACAAACCTACAAAAAGCTGTGTCATATCCACGCCCCTAAGTGAGAACTCAGTGCAGCTACTCAATAACAACAAAAAGTATAATTTATCCCATATATGTCCAAGAATAAATGCCAGTTGTTCTGGCAGGCACTCACATGCTGTTTGGTTGGGGTGAGTCTGTTCTTAACAGATGCTCAGCTGCTTGTTAACGGGATGGAGAGATGCAAATGAAAGTCTACAGGCTTCACAACAAGCAAACTTTGTCCCTTGATCACAGCACAGTGCCTCCTGGTCTTGACAGTTGCAGTTTTATAGAGGGTCAGGTGGACAACAGATGTTCACCTGCTTAACTACAGTAGCAGTAAAACTCTTGAAAACAACCTCTGAACTAAAAGACCCATCTATTCTTGCTGCTTTGCAGTCGGAAAGGAGCCCCCCAGATGTATATGTACATCCCATCTAATTTCCTCTCAGAGAGCTCAAGCAGTGGAGCCTCCATTCATTCCTTGGCCATATAATTTCTCTCTGTGGTAAGACCCTGCTCTTCTGATGTGACTTTCCTCCCCCACCCCACATGGCTAATTTAACTTTTCCCTTCCTCATCAGCATGGATGCAATATGCACGCTGAAATGTCATCACTCCCCCTCACAATCACACTGTTGTGCTTGCTCATCTGGGGTCCATCTGTGGGGTGATGGTAATGGAGTCCTATTATGCTGGAGAGTAGGAGGATGGAGGGATGAAAAGCATGGGAATCCTGGCTATTGCACAGAGCTGATCGCACCCTGTTTATTGGGTTCAGTGCTGAGGCAGCTGTGTGAAGCTCCATACCCTGTGTTA
>NW_005060043.1:0-1411 GCF_000277835.1 Geospiza fortis
AAAAAAAAAAACCAAACCAACAAACCTACACAGAATTCCAAATTCCAATTTAAATTTGTGTTCACAAAGGCAGCAGAGCTACAATTCCTGAGCCAGGTCAGTGGCTGGGTTTTGCTTTGTGCATAAGCAAGGGGGGAGACTGAAATTCAGCCACTTTCCAGATTATTTTGGTTATCCTGGCAGAGCTTTCCACTTCTTATTTGCCTTGAAGGCATTTTCAGAGGAGGAAACACAGGCTCCCAACATCCATCCTCAGAAATTCATGTGTTTAGGCAACACAAAGATTTCTCCAGCACAAAAGGAGCTGATGGCAATCAGAGCTGTAGTGTGGAGCCACACCATGGGGATCTCAGACTCTCTGAAGGGGAATTACTGATTTTTGGCCTTCTCTCTGAAGCACTACACAAAATAAATGCATTATTGTCTTCAATCTTCTCCTCAGCACTACCAGCAGCCTGCTACCAGCTCGAGTGGGTTTATCAAAAAAGCAAGCAGGAGGAAAAATAGAGTGAAATTCAGCCAAGGGACTGCTTCCAGATGTTAATTTTATGAACAACTTAACAAGTTGAATGGACAGTAATTATAAAATATGTGCACAACAGCATAAGCTGCTTTCTTGGAGACATGACAAAAGCAGCAGGTCCTGAGGAAAATCCAATTGCTGAAATCCTAGTCTTGTATTTTCTTTCCTTCTTACATTTCCCATTTGAAGAAGAGGTTTTCACTTTACATCTGTGGGACGTTTGAATGCTGGAACCTCCTGATCCTCCCTTCACACTCTTTGGACAAGGAGGCTGCACATTATCAATACCAGGCTCAGAACACGAGAGACACTTTTTGTTCCCTCCACAACTTCATGAAATGACATTTTGGCACATTTAGAACACAAACTCCACAGAAACAGGTAAGCAGGGCTTGATACTTTGCTGGTTTTTGAACATATAGATCATAGAAATGTTTCGGTAAAAAGGAACCTCAAAGATGATGATGTTCCCCTCCCTGCCTAAATCCTAAATTTGCAGTCTGCTCTTTTTCAGCTGGGGTACAACAGAGATAATTTTGCCCTTAGGAATTTCAGTCTTAGTGGGGACACTGCACACCCTACACCTGGAGAGGTTCTCCAGCTCAACAACCCATTCTTTGGGATCCTTTTTGCATTTTCTGAACAGAAAGCATCTCCCTTCTCACTTGCTCTCTTCTTTCCACCCCTTCACCTCAATGAATGAATGGACATGCACAGTGACAGCACAACTGGGAACTTCTAAACATGAGACCATGGCAAGCAAATGAAATAATGAAAACCCAGTGCTGTAAGGGAAACATCACTAAGGACCACAAATATCAGTGATACTTTTGCCTAACATCCAGGAGGAATGATGAGGACGACTCCACTGATATCAGAAGGCTAATT
>NW_005060044.1:0-1410 GCF_000277835.1 Geospiza fortis
AGACCCTGCTCAGTAACCCACTTCACCATGTGCCCCAACTCTCATGAAGACATGCACTGCCACATGCCATGGGCATCTGTCCCCACTTGCTTCTGTTTCTAGGGACTAAAAATGCCTCCGGTGCAAAATATGGTGAGCCAAAGTCAGCCTGAACAGATGATTAAGGTGGAGATGCAGGAGTAATACAGGAATGTTATCGACCCTGCTGGCTGGCTGTTAGTGCATGGGGGAGTGGGTTGGAGACAAAGAGAGCACTCACCCGATGTTCATGGGACAACAGTGAAGATTTATTCTCAAGCCCGTCTTTATAAAGGGCATTTGAAAGACCTGGTCTGGATAGCCTATTGGTCTGATCTTTACACCCCCCAAATCCTGGACCAGTGATATGCCTGAAGTCTTAGGAAATATGTGATTGGGTGAAGCCCCTGTCAGTCAACCCAGGGGCTGGTTAATTTGCCTAGTACAAGCCAGATTGTACTGTGATATGTGGCAACAGCTGGCCAGGTCTAAGGGTATCACTGAGGTCCCAACTATTCCTCTCCCAGCATCACACAGACCACACAACCATGAGGTTGGGGGGCTGAGAGTAGTGGAAGTGGTTCTGTTCATACCCTCTTTTGCATTTTGTGTTCCTCCCCACAGTGCTGAAGAGACCCTCCCCCAGCCCTCGCACTTGTGATTTTGCCCATTCCTATCCCCACACTGAGACTGTCCTGTTCCTAGGGATGTCTGCAAGTCCCCAGGTTTCACTCACCCAGTGGCCCCTAAATGACCCCTGGTGGTAGGTACTACCAGCAGGACACTTTCCTGGTACACCACAGCCTCCAGTGACCAAGGTCATGTGGGCAGGGATAAGCAACCAATGAACTGAAAGTGGTGGGTATCACCCCTATCACAAATTCCCAACAAGGACTCTGGAAGCACCATGTCTGACATGTCCTCTGGCCCCATGGAATTGTATTTTGGGGAGAGGAGGAACAGCTCTGGCCATCCCGCCCCCCGTCCCTGACTGTTACAGACTGGTAAAAGATATTAAAAAAAGAAATGCCTTATAAAAGCAGGCCTTGCTCTGCTGAATTGCCAAACTAGCCTGTCACTTCTTCTAAGTGCAGTTAGCTAGGTTCCCATGCAAAACAACCTTGGGAATGAGAATTCGTTTGCATAACAACCTATTCTTGGAGAGAAAAATAAGTCTGCACCTGCACAAACAATAGATCTGTCCCATGAGAATCAGTGAAGAAAAGATGTAAACATATCTAGAGGGAGAAAATTTGATAGACATGTACAATAGCCCTTCTCAGCCAATGAACTGAGTTTTACTGTATTGCTGATCAATTAAGTTCAACACGGTGCCTTCTGATAATCTTATAAAATTGACCTATGCAATAAAGATTTGGCTTTTCCTGCATG
>NW_005060045.1:0-1410 GCF_000277835.1 Geospiza fortis
GAACAGACCAAGTGACCTCAGCCACATCTCAGATGGCTTCTCCTCCAGACCACTCATCTTCATAGTCCTCCTCTGAACACCCTTTACTAGTGTTACATCTTTGCTATATTGTGATTTATATTTTGGGTCTGAAACTGCACACAGTACTTAAGACACTTTCCTATACTCCTTGTCTTGTCCACATAAAGGCATCTTACTCAGACTGCTCCTTTTGAACAATCCTGATGGATTATTAAAGCCAAAGAAAATCAGTAAATCCTCAAAGGATTTGCAACTTCAGGTTTTCACTGACACTGTATTATACCAAGATCAGTACAGCAGCAGTTGTTATAACAAATTTTCTGTTGGATCAAATACAATGGGTTTACCAAAATGATTTCTAATCTTTTAGGTTTCCAATTACTTTGTCAACAAATTCTTCCTAGAAAATAAAGACCTATAAAAGAACACCTATACAAGCCAAAAAAGTGAAAGATTTACCATCTACAAGAATTAAACTGACATTTTTTTGCTGCCTTGCAACTTTGCTGAAGTTGAGTTGCTATCTGCAGCCAAAAGTCTGATAAACACATTCAAATAAGAAATGAAAGGCATCCAGCAAATAGCAACTGGAGATGGAAAACAGAAAGGAAATCCATTTAACTGCCTAGTTTCTTAATAAGTTTGCCTTGACAATAAGGAAAAATGCTGAAAAACAACAACACAACATAAAAGAACCATAAGTGATAAATATGACAAAGGCAAGTTTAGGCAAAGGAAAATTTTAAGATAGGATAAACACACAAAGAATAAAACATGCACTGCTCAGCTGTGGAGGTACAAAATACATCAGTCAGTCTAACAATGCTTCTTCATGCTCTCTCTCCAGTTACTGCTCTTTGATTTGCTCCTTGGCATAAACAGCCTACCTGCAGCTACTGTACAGCCCAAGTCATTGACAGTTCAAAGAGCTTAATTTAGCAGGGATCAAATATCCATAAATGCAACTCATTCTGAGGCAAAGATGTCAAGACACACAAAATCTACCAGTCCTTTTATCTGGTTTAAGAGTTAATCATCTATCGTTAAAGAGTTGTGCATTTTTTCATTTCACTTCTTGGCCAGACATTTCACCATCAGCTTTCAGGGCCTCTTTGCACCTTTATTCACTCCTGAAGGCAGTCAGGCTCTCAAAGCACAGGTCAAAGATCCCTTTCACACACCAATCAGACTAGCAAGAGGCCTACAGACCTTCTCAAACTTGCAAAGCATTGTATTTTTCCATGATTTCCTCAAAGATTAAGACATATGGACTTCTAATTTTCTTGTGACATTCTACTTATAAATTCCCAAGTCCATATGCCCCTTATGGCCTTAGCTTAAGGCCATAAAGATATTAATTTTCTAGCTACTGCTACACTTGGAAAAAAA
>NW_005060046.1:0-1410 GCF_000277835.1 Geospiza fortis
AGGAGCTGTAGGTATGATAGCAAAACGTGCTCTCATCAGAGCACCACGAATTTTCTGGGAATTGAATTTCACTTTGAATCACTCCAGCTTAGCCACGATATCTTTTATTAGCTTTACCTTAAAGCCTCTTTCTCAGGAATTTCCTATGTGGTTATCTCTCAAAACGCTTTCTGATATCATTGCTTGTGATATTTAACCTCACCATTCTATCCAGACAACACATTGATTTACCACCTTCCTGATACTGATTTCCCATCATCAATGCCCATTCGAGCAACTTTGAGCACATTCAGCAATAAGACACCTGAAATACCCACGCTGTGGAAATTTTATGGTTTGAGAGCCAAGATTTTTTTTATAACTCTTAAGTGCACCTTCAGATTCTTTATTGCACTGGGTATGAAGTTAAATTTACCAAGCGGCATAAATCTCTTCCACCTCTGAGCCCTGTGGAAAAGAAATCATTAAAGGGACGTTGCTGTATCATATGCTAAAGGTGGTGAAGGGAAGGAGAAAGACTGAAGCAAAATGTTCACAGGATGATGCCTGGATTTCGGTATCCAGGACAAGATGTAACTACAAATTTCTGACATCTGTGGTGCCAACACCCATCCCACACTACTGGGAGAGGAATGTGCCCTTGGAGGGGAAGATTCATGTGACCAGGTTTAGAAAACTGCTCCAGGATGAGATGATTCATCCCTTCTCCTCTCCATTGCCTGGAGGCAAAGTGGACATCCAAACCCAACAGAAATATCCCCACTAGATGCTTGGAGTTAAATAAGATGGATCCCACAAGTGCATCTGTGTTTAACAACCCCACTAGTACATCTGTATTTAAAGACTTGACATTGAAGCCAACTCAAAATGTCCCATCTTCAAAATTTCTTTCTAGATTTACATGATCAAAATCTCTAAAATGCCTCTTTTTCAGGAGGTCTGAGTGCTCTTGGTTCCCATTCAAAACACACAGGAGCATGGAGTCTCTTTAAAGAATTTTATGTTGAAATCAATCTAATTCTGCCTCCACTCAGGACAGTTTTAAAATATGGTTTTAGCAGGAATATTTCCCTGACTCTGACACTTTAAATAGTCACTTATGTATGCTTTCCTAAACCCATACTTTTAGGCATCAGCCTTAAAATGTCCCCACTTTCAAAAACTGCTGTTGGCATTAGTCAGAAGCCTTTGTAACAACTGCCTTTGGTTATGATGATTATGCTTCTTTTTTGTTGCTTCTCTCATTTTTCTCTGTTAACGAAATTAAATAGACCTGCCTCTGTTATAAGCCTTTCTGAATTACCAGGCTTGTGGACTGCTTTGGGATTCTAATACTGCAAAGAATGTTGAAAGTAACAAGAAAATCACAAAATCAGATGTATGCATTATAAATTGGCAAAACCTAATTTT
>NW_005060047.1:0-1410 GCF_000277835.1 Geospiza fortis
TTTTTTTTATTTAAAATAGGAAATTTGATCCTGAAGTTGCTGCTTGATGAGCCCCTACAGCACAAGCTCCAATCTTCACCCTAGAAACTTCATCCAGGCTGGCAATCCCAGCTCTTTCACTTGTACACATCTTCATGGATAAAGTATTCTGTTCCTTTGTCACCAAACTGCTCTGTTCCCTTGGTGTCACCCAACCAGGCATTGAGACAATAGTGATTCTTGCTTTCATCCTCAACCAAAATGAATCCCTGCTGGTAGTTGTGAAGGCAGCAGGGAAGTGGGCAAGATGTGCCTCTGCTCTGGTCACTCCACACTGGGGCACAGGGACAAGGATCAGGTCCAAAGGCACTGTGAAATATCCTGCTACTGCTAGGGGCACTCACTTTGCTTACCTAACCAGTAGTTTCTTTATTTTCTGACAAAGCTAAAGTGCTAGGACTGGAGCAAATCTGAGGAATGAAGCTGTATCTTGGACACAAACACTGCCCTTAAAACCACATTTTCACAATTAAGCCTTTTCATTTTCCTGGAAAATATCTTATTTATAAATGGCCGCATGGAGTTATGATATTAAATATTGAACTTTTCCACATCTTGCATCAAGAAACCAGCCAGGAACTACACCAGATCCAAACAAATGAGCAAATCCTTTCTCCCCAGCCATGCCTATCTCCATGAAAGCACAAAGTACAGCCAAGTACAGCACCTGTAATCACCAGGGAGTCCAGTGGATTATGTAAGATGTCCTTAGAAAAAGAACTGAAAGGCTCAGAACCCTCTGACCATGAATTACCTGGCTTCTAATACTGCTAAAAGAGAAGTTTTGGTGATATACAGTGATTTAGGAATTTCTGAAAAGGCTTTCAGCAGATAACTGTATTAGCACATCATTAAGCCTGAACTAATATGCTGTATATCTCAGCAGGATTTAGCAGCATATGCTAGGTCTGAGCTAGACAAGCCCAGCTATGTGAATTCAAGACATGTTGGAGAACCAACAGAGTCCTTCATATCCATCCCACACCTGCCTGCGAAGACCACATACACATCACCTTACACAGATTTACAATATGCACAGGAATAAAAGAGTTCTCTCATCCTTTTACCCATGCCCCAGTACACAAACTGTGGTTTGTAACATATTCTTGAGATGTGGACGATTTTGTTCCAGACAAGTCTGCTGTAAGAACCATTTGACCATTTGAAACAGTGGCTGGAAACTCACTGAAGATACCTGACCCAGCCAAGCAGGAGGATGCCTGAGCTGTACATTGACTCATAAAGGGGATCAGACAAGAACAATGAGAGGCAGTGACCAAAACACATCCAAACTGAGCTCACAGCACAGGAGTCTCATTAAAAGAATAACAATGTTCACTTTAGAACAGCATTCTTGCAGGAAAAAAAAAA
>NW_005060048.1:0-1409 GCF_000277835.1 Geospiza fortis
AATTGCCTTTTTTCATAAAGCTATATTACAGCAGGTACAAATAATTCAGATAATATTATGATGCATTTGTGAACTCTTTTTCACCCAAATGAGTTTAAACAATATCATCTGTAAAATGAGAAAAACAAAACAAATAAAAACCCACCCAAAAAAAACCCTTAAAAAAATAACCACTCCATGCCTCACCTGGAAGGATGTGATAATGCCTCTCTAGCCAAAGCATTGGAAATACGGAGAAGACTTTGTGAATGTGGAGCAATAGGGTTGTCATTCACAAAATTGTCATATTTTAATGAGGGATTGTGGAAGGGAGTGAGATCACAGGACCTCATTGCTTCCCTAAATTGAAGTACTATTTTCATTTCATTGTCCACTTCCCAAATACTGAAGCAACTGAGATTCAGTTCATGAACAGTACATTCCAATATGCCATAATCTTGTCTAGAATTGACACAGCCAATAGTCTGTTCATTAGGGACAATACCTGACTTTACTAAGAGAGAAAAAGCAAGGAGAGTGAATATCTATATTCAAATATCTATATCTCAAATTTTAGAGTTTGCCTTCTTTTGAGGTTACCTGCAATTTCCTTTCTCACATAATAAAAAAGCATGTTTCTAACAACTTTTTTGTGGTTTTACTGGATATAAATGTGGCAGAGTTGTTTCCTTAGCACATGGCACAAAGGTCAGTCCATTACCTTTTTATTATGGATTCTTGATTACTGCTTGCTAATTTGTTTAACCCTGAACCACATAAATCTGTAGATCTTTCTGAGAACCAAACCATTTAGTAATGCAATGTTGAACATCTGTCCCTACAAAAACTGTAAATTTATTTTTTAAAGAGGTAATGCTGCATAGCTAATAAATATGATTTCATGCCTTTTACTTTTCAGCTGTTTCTAGGTTCTAGAGTGTAATGAGTTAGTAACTCTTGAAACCCATTGTAAGGGAATAAGCTACTAAATGCAAGTAATATTTCTGAATAATAGACTTCTACCTTACAGAAGTATTTTGTATTTTTATCATGGAGACCAACAAATTTTTGAGGCTCTGAATTGTGCTGTACATCATCCTAACACAGCTTCTAGCTGGTATAAATATAAATGTCCATAGTTACTGCAGTGAACCATGTTTCCACGGCTGATTATTTATCTCTACAGCTGTGTCTTGAATATCAGTTCTCTTTATACCCTCATACCATTAATTACATACCAGATTTCCTATAGAAACATCATAATAGATGAGAAATAAATAGCAAGTGAAAGACCACAACTGAAAGAGTTGTCCAGACTTTTATAATCAGTGGAGAGAAACAATCACATCCAAACTGTGAAACATTTCATCACAGGGGCGTTACTTGAAACAAGCTGATAAATCCTGCTGTGAAATCCTTTTTCATTCTTC
>NW_005060049.1:0-1409 GCF_000277835.1 Geospiza fortis
GGTCTGACTGAAAAGGACCAGTCAGAAGAAAAGGCAGATGGAAACACAGGACTATCCACAAGGATATCCACAGGACTATCCACAATGCTAGTCTTCAGACTCAGAGATTTCAATAGTTCTTTCAGGTATCTTCTGTGCCCTGATGCAGCTGCTTTTTAGGTGAATGAAATCGGTTGCCTCTATCTGAATGCAAGAATTGGACTACAAAGTGTAAGCGCAAATCCATAAATACCAGGAAAATGTAGCTTGTGTGGTTAAAAAGCAAAACAGAATAAAAAATTGAAATAATATGCTATGTATTCCTGGAACACCATAGAAGCTGGACATTTTCCAGCAGTGCATCAAGTCATGCAGGTAATATTTTGGGTGTGCATTTTGCTTTCTCCCCTGTTACCACTCTTGTTAGGGCTCTGTGTGTTTGTATCTGTGAATGTGTGTGTCCTGTATTTTTTGGGATGCTACATGACTGGGAATTTGACCTCCTTACTGCTCTATGCCAAATGTAGGCAAATTGATTGAAGAAACACCCAAATTGAAACTCTTCATGACATGTCTATTTGTCTCCAGGAAAGCTCAATCTTTATCTTTAAAGAAAAAAAATGAGTCTTTACACCCCTCCCAACTGAATTTTTAGGGTACTTCTCCAGAAACAGTTTCAAACAGTGCAAATATGATTAATATTTTGGTGGTTTGTCTTTGGTGAAGCATAAAGCATCATTTATGTGTTAAACATGCACAGACTCTGCAACTCAACTGAAGAAAGTTTCTGTTACACTTAGTTTGTTTCAAACAAAGTTTTAGTGTTGTCTCCTTCTGATGCCTGATGGTCACAGCCCAAATAGTAAGTGTCTGGTTTTAATCTCCTAAAGGCAGAGATACACTGCCCTTTAGTGAAAGCAGATGGGACAGGCTGGGATTCCAGGCAATTACCCACACACAGGGATCCAGGAATAGAGCAGATGATGGTGTTAAACTCTTTCAGCCTGCTGGAATGGATTCTCTTTAAGAATATTCTCTTTAAGAATACGCTCAAAGGAATAATATTTTTCGAAGTGACAGCTTATAACACTTGACAGTAACTAAAGAAGAAGATGAACTTATGGAAAACATAAGCTGAAGGCAATACCTTTTGGCACATGCTTAAATTTCCATTCTCAGTGTGCCTGTGATGACCCAGCACTGTAACCAGGCACAGCTACAAGGACCTGAACAGCCCACATCCCACCTTCATCACACCCACTGAAGTCTCTTGGACATATTAAGTGGTTTTTAGCCCCACCAGCAGCAAAGGACTTGTGTTGCTGTTGCATTATTGCACCTTTTAAAGGTAAGTTCTGGTCCAAGGTAATGCCCACACACAGAGACTGAACATCGGTCTTATGGCATGTTGTTGAAGATTGCATGCAAGA
>NW_005060050.1:0-1409 GCF_000277835.1 Geospiza fortis
TTCCTGTCACAAATTCCTCCCTTCTGTGGCCTTAGCAATGTTTGAGACAGGTGATTGTGCTTTCTAACTCTAACAGGACAATATAGCAAAGCAGTTTTTGGCTTGAGTCATGTTGTCCATGAAGGGCATTCTCCAAATGTATTTGTCATGAAAGAACATGTTAAGATTCCTGTTGATGATTTTCAGTTCTTTGTTTGTGGAAGCCTCTGACCCTTTCATTAGAGTCAATCTTGCTCTGTTAACCTGAATGAGGTAAATTAAATGTTCTTGTAAAACCTTTCTATAATGTAACCATTGCTGATCTCAGTTGTGCTCTGAAGAGAAACTACTGCTGCCAAAATAAAAGGTGTTAGTGTGCTATTCTTTGGGTGTGTTGGTTTTATCTGTACAGAATCACAGTGTTTGGATTATACAGTGCTTGTTCACATTTTTACATTTTTGACAGGGCAAAGTTAGGTTTTTGTGCGGACTGCATTTTTTTCAAGAGCTTGCAGTAGGAAAATGAAGTTAGGGTTTAACATAGTTTTCAAAGCTGATAGTACTAGAATGTCTCTTTCCATATAGAGAGTGGAATGTTCAGTGTTTTCTAAGCAAACCCGAGTTTTACTCAGGGTTTTTAGCCCATTTTAAACCAGAATGTTGTTTGCAAATCTTGATTTTGTTCTCTCAGGTTTACATGCACCCATGCACGTGTTGGTTGTAGGCCGACAGAGTTCAAGACTCCTCTTTGCAAAGCAGTACTTTGTACATAGGCTTTAAATTACCATTTTGTCACTTGAGTCACACAGTCACATCACCATTCCTCTTATCTGTTGATGCAGCATCTCAGAAGGACTCTCCAGAGCAGTGATCTCCAGACACAATTCCATATTCTAAAATTAGGCTTTTGGGGAAGTTTGTTGAAGAGGTCTTAGCTTCTTCTGGTCCGTGTACATTTATTTAGATTTGAAAGATGGTTGTGTCAAAGCCATATTCTCTTGGGAAAGACAAACACCGGGCTTTCTCATCTACAGGAGAAGAACCAGTATGAATACAACCATAAGTAACAGTAGAATAAGAGTTATTGTCCAGATGCTGAAGAGGTTGAGTGATAAAATAGCTACAAGAGGGACAGTAAGCAGTGCTGAGAAAGCAAACCTACTGTTTCTTGATGCTCCAGAACAAGAAATATCGAAGTGCTATTTTTCTCTTTCTGTGAAGATCTTGATTGAGTCTTCCATAGAAGTGTTACTGTAGTCCTCTGTTTTTCGGTGAATGGTAAACAAGAAATTTCCAAGGCCTTAGTTAAGAAGAGGACAATGGGAAACAAGAAGAAATGTGCATAGATCCCAAGAAGTACTGTGCCTTAGACTGTGCACAGTGAGCAACTATAATGAGGATTTTTGGAACAATAGAGTGATGAAAACAAC
>NW_005060051.1:0-1409 GCF_000277835.1 Geospiza fortis
GATTCATAGAATGGTTTGGGTTAGAAGAAACCTTAAGATCATCCAGTTCCCTGTAGAAGGAATCTCTTGGGAATGACAGGGGTTTGTACTTCTCTAACAGAGTTGCTTACCAATGATTTCTGTCAGACCACTTGAAGTGCATTTTGCATATTTGAGGCTGAGGACTCTTCTTCCTCTCCTTTCACACTAGCTGCTAAAATCAGAATTTGGCTATTTGACAGACTAGTCATAGTAATCACTAATCTCTCAGAGCAGTTACTCAGCAGTTTTGTTTATGAAGATGATATGAGATGACATATTGTGAGATGCACTTCAGTGGCAAGGGATGCTGATCAAAGTGGAGCAGCAGTTTTTGAGAGCTCTGGTTCTATTCTGTGATGTGTTTCCCAGGCAAAGAAATAAAGAGTTTGTTGCATGACTGCCTAAATATGTGTCCTGCCTACCTCCTTAAACTGGAGTAGTGTGCATCAGGTTCATCCTTGAGATTTCTTTGTTGCTTATTTAATGAGGACCATGAAGACTGAATTACAGAGCTGATCTGGGTCTAAGAAGAGACCAAACCATTAGATGTGGCCCTTGAACTGAAGGTGGGGAATGTTTTCTTAATTAAGAATTCATGATGTGTTCTAGCCTTGACTATGTTGGTTTGCCAGATCTGTCCCTTATCCAGCAAGAAGTGGATGCCCTGGAAGAATTGAGTCGGCAGCTTTTCCTGGAAACTGCTGACTTGCATGCAACAAAGGTACACAGCAAATAAATGCCCAGATGGGTCTTGGGAGGTCAGAGTAGTTTGAAAGAGTACATGTGTTATGAGAAATTGAAACCTGTTCCATAGGTAAATGGTGAAATGTTGTAATGCAGTGGAGTGAGGATCTGTTCCTTTAATTTTGGGGCTAGATGGCAGTTCAGATCCATCCTTGAGTCTGCCCCATGGCCCTATAACTATTTACAAACTTATGAATTAACACTTTGGAGTTCAGAAACATTTGAATTGAAATATGTAGAAAGATACGGCTGTGTTTGCTACTGTTGGTGCTCCACTACAATTTTATGTTGTGGGTGATTGTGACAATGACATATTTTTTAATGTTCTGCTTCCTCTCCCTTATTTTGTATTTCCAGGAGAGAATAGAGTATTCCAAAACTTTCCAGGGAAAATATTTTAACTTTTTGGGTTATTTTTTCTCCATCTATTGTGTCTGGAAAATCTTCATGGTATGTAAATGTTTTATTTCATTTTTTTCATGGATGTATGCAAACATACCCTGCATAGATTATGCTATGCATGCAGTTCATTGAGTAATGCTATAGTTTCTTTAAAATCCAGAAATTCTGAAAGAAACTGGCCCTTGATTGAAATAAAGCTCTGGATCTGGCTTTTTCTATGCAGCATTACACCAGTAATTCTT
>NW_005060052.1:0-1409 GCF_000277835.1 Geospiza fortis
GATGAGGCAACTATCACCTCTCTGGACAGCCTGTTACAGTGTTTTACTATCCACATCATAAAGAAAATTTCTTGTTTATTATCTAGTCTAAATCTACCCCCTCAGTTTAAAACCAATATTCCTCATCCTGTCACAACAGGCTTTACTAAAAAGCTTGTGCCCATCTCTCTCTAAGTCCCCTTAGTAAGTTTACCTACCAAAACTGGCTAACACCATCATGCAGCACCTGGCCAACCTCACAGCATCTTCAAAGCTATCCATGTTACAGGTCTCATTCCTCACAACAAACCCTTTTGAAGGTTACAACTGCAACTCCCTTTAAAAACTAACATATGTAGCACAGACAGAGCCTTCGGTCTGCAGGAAACGGCTTGGAAAAGCACGTTGGGTAAGCCTGGTTTGCTGCAGATTGACTTTGTTCTTTAAACTTGAGCACAACTTCTGGCAATGCTTGCAGTGGAATACTGACACGAGGGCTGAACTTCAGCCCACAGCTCAGCCGTTAAAGGACAAATCCATTCCTACCGCCCTCTGAAAAGATCCTGAGAGGTCAATTTCTCTGCGCAGCCTGTTGGAGCAGCAGAAATCTGCAGTTTTGGTTAAGCACCAGCAGCAGATCTTCAGTAGTGCAATTTGGTTTCCCCAGGACGCAAACTACAGATTTTACATGATAAAACAAGTTCTACTTCCAGGTGTAACAGAGGCTCCATTGTCCCCATCAAGAGTCTAAAACCAGAAATGCAAAGAGTAATTACCATGAGTGGTGGCAGCAAGGAGAAGGTAGAGAAGAGTTTGTACTTGAAAATTAACGTGGTTGTTACAGTGAGCACCATTCCAACTGTTACTGTTTTACAAATTTTCTAAAACATGCAAAAAATTTGCAAGGCAGCAAAACCCAGCTGATATGGAGAGGAGACAATATTCCTCAAGCGATTTGGTAAATAAAACCATGCAGTATCACAAGCCAAGTAACTTGCATACTTGGTAGCAGCATGTGGCACAGGCATGAACGTCTCTTTTTTCCACCATTGTATGTAGTGAATGTTTTAATATTTGCAAAGATCTGTGACATTCGGCCTTCATATTGTGGATTCACACATAGAGCTTGTAAGACCTTGAAAAGGTCTTGAAAACAGACCTTCCCACCTGCAAGCCAAAGGATCCTACATTGCTAGGGAAAAGTGGCACCTGGTATCACCTACCAAAGCACATAATACAGATAATTAAATTGCACATCAGTGCCAGGTGCAGCAGAATCAGAAACTGGGGGAAAAACATATTTCAGTGTCACCAGCTCAAAGAAATGTGTGTTTGAACACACATTGTCAGCTAGCTCATAACAGCAGATAATAACAAAATAGAACACCCATTTGCAATTAAAACATTGAGTTTCTTTCAAGAAAAAAAAA
>NW_005060053.1:0-1408 GCF_000277835.1 Geospiza fortis
CCCATTGGAAGCAGTGAATTAATTCTTCAGTTTTGCTTTTCTTCTCTGTATGGCTTTTGTCTTTCCTGTAAACTGCCTGTATCTCAACCCATGGATTTTCCAGCTATTACACCTATTCAATTCTCTCTCCCAGTCCCACTGGTGGGGGATGGAGTGAGCAGCTGCATGGGACTTAGCTGCTGGCTGGGGTGCAATCACAATGCCATCTCAGGACTGCAAGCTGTGGAAGTGTGTACAAAATTCCAAACAGTTTGGGAAAGTGTCCTCACCTGCCATCCACTGCGTAAAGGTTGGACCTCTCTTCCACACAGACAGCAATTGCAATTTGCAATAGCTCTTGGTTCTACTCTTGCCCTTTTTCTCACCCTTCTGTTATCTACAAAGAAATGCACATGTATTCCTCAACTTTGTGCTGATCTGACAGAGAAGTAAGTCTACATGCTTTCTTCTCTCATCCTACTGCTTCCATACTGAACTGGTCAGAATTTAGTCTGTAGCAAGACCTGTCACACAGTGGCTGGATCAAACCACTTTTTTCCAGTTTCACCAGTTAACTGGCTGTCTATGCTTCCCATTCCAGTGATAACTGTGTTTATGTTGGCTGTTTTTAACTGACAACTGCAAGCTTTACTGAGGAGAATATAGTCTGAAAGCATTTAAAGAACTGTGTGTATGGTCACAAGTACAACAGGCACACACCCATAAACATGCCTGCACTGGGGAGCATGCTGTCATCTTCCCAGTGAGAAGGACTCTCATGCCCTGACACAGGAGCTGGGAATTTGTTCCACCATATTGAGAAATTAGTCAAACCAGAACTTCAGCCACCTGTACTACCAGAAACAGATCAATCCTAGCCAGTAAATCATAGCACCTTATTGTTTTGAGGAACACAGACTCTTCAGTATGTTAAAACACTATTGAATATTTACAGTGGGACAGGATTTGTAAGGCCTCTCATGATTAATCTCTTTCTATTTAAACAGCTGATAAACTGCAGGGTGAGGGGTTATGATGTGAATTAAGAGTAGTTATGTTCTAAACAGATTCCTACACTTTTTGCAATTGAAGCTTTTATATCTGAGCTATAACCCACACAGGAGGAGGAATATAAACCCTTGTTTCAAAGATCTGATATGATGGATACCAGTACTCATACCTGCTTTCTTTTATTTTTGATCATGTTGCAGACCACCTGTTTGGGTGATTTTTCTGAGCTATAACTATTTTTCTTCACAGCAGATTTTTCTCACTTTTATCCAATTCTTATTTTTCCACTTGTCAAATAACAACTTTTTAGATAAGTAGGCATGATTTTTTTTTTCTAGCTTGCCTGCTAATCTCTGTTAGGTAACAATAAAATGCAACAGTTACAAAAACCAGACGCTGATAGGCGTGCAGCATCCCA
>NW_005060054.1:0-1408 GCF_000277835.1 Geospiza fortis
TTTTTTTTTTTTTAAGTAAATTAAGAGTAACAGAAAAGAAATAATTGTTTAGGGGTTTTTAAAATCGGTTCTAGTTATTTTCAATATTTCTAAATGCAATGGATAAGCAGGTAAAAACAATTATGCCATTTGTACTGAAAATGTAACTTTATTGAGTCCAACCCTGAAACAGCAGGGACACCTTCCACAATGTCAGATTGCTCAAAGCCCTATCCAATCTGGCCTTGTAGAAAATATCTTAAGGAATTTAGTGAATAAATTTAAAATATAAGTTCCTGTGTACCCAAGGCTGTACATATCTACTTTCCTTCTTTTCCTAGATCAGTATTATCTTCCATTGCCCTTCCCTGCTCTATATTTTGTCTTCTCCTTAGCCCTATGATCTGTATTTTGTATGTGAGAAATAGTATCTCATTGCTAAAATCAGACAGCTCATCTCTCTTGTACCTTCAAGCCTACTTGGAGTGGTTTGAGCAGATCACTGATAACTGAGATCTAGGGTATCTATCAGCTCAGATGCTATTCTTCTGCTTGCTGCATATGAAACCCTTCTTGAATTAATTTTAATGATAAAAAAAAATCCTTAACTGAACAAAAATGTCATACAAACATATGGAGCAGATGATATTGCTAACTCAGGCCAGATTCAGAACTAATCCGATACACATAAACAAGATGTCTTTTAGAAGATGGTAAATAAATAGAAAACCACTATATGGAAATTATTTAGTCACATAACATTGAACAACAGCCTTGTTTAGAGCAGCTAATAGACATGAGAGTTATGCTAGGTCTCATTTAGACTATAGAAAGTCATATCAATCAGTTAGGAAAATGTAAAGTCTTCACAACAGAGATAATTTGGCTTCCTGTGTCAGGAAGTCAGAGATATTCTTCAGAAGCCCTATGCTTGTCCTTGCTTGAATTAAAACATGCAAACCACACTAAGGAAGGAGCCTAAAATTAATTTAATTCTGACTCTTCTGTATATACTTCTTTACAAAAGACATAGTGTAAGTCTGAAAAATGTAGGTAAAGACAGTTTAATGAACTCTAGTCTTTCTTTCACAGTTTGCTGTATCTCTATAGTCACGTCCATGCTGAAGCACTTTCTATAACCATTCTGTTACTGAAACAGCACTTCTAAAGATGCCATGCTGGTAGACAGCAGCAGAGATATTGGTGTATAAAAAGCAGCTAGACTTTTGTCATCTCTTCCTTCTTGGAGCAAAGCTGGGTAGCATGGTGGGAAGGAGGAACAAAGGTCACAGTTTTCATGTCCTTGACAGTATTACCACCACTGCTTCTGCAGTGTTTCTAAATTGGGTAGACAACTAAAATCAGACAAGGATGTCAGGTAAGGGCCCTATCACTTGCTGGACCTCTGAGCTGGCTGAACATAAACCTT
>NW_005060055.1:0-1408 GCF_000277835.1 Geospiza fortis
CTGGTTTTAATTTAGTACTCACTGCTCTAGTTTAAGATTATCATATACCTATGTCTGTGTGTAGGTAAGGGGCTGTTTCTCTGGTAATTTCAATATATTGTGTTGCTAGTCAGGGATTAGTAATGGCATGTATGTAGATACCATTTATCTAAACTTAGAGCAGAGAGGTGTAATCAGACTTGTGCCTTTTGCTTTTAATTCTTACAGAATGAATACATGAAAGATGACTTCTTCATAAAAATTGAGACCTGGCATAAACCAGATTTGGGAACAACAGAGAATGTGAGTTGGGGTTTGGATACCAAGCTTTAGTGCAATTGTACAATTAGTACAGATAAAGTATTCTATACCTGGTGATGGTGGATAATTATTGCATAAAGTCAATGCCTGACCAGTGAGTAAAACAAGAAAAGCATTTTTCAGGTTCTTGCAGGGTGGTCAAGCTGCCTCATGTAAGGAGATCAGGAGAAGGGGTTTGGTTTTTATGTTTAGAGGTCAATATAGATGCTTGATTCTCATGCAAATACTTAAATAGCTTTTCAGCAGATCCTTTTGTTAATTTCATGTTCTTTTACCATAGACATGCTACTGAGAGTTAGGTTGATGAGTTTATTTGAAGACAGGTTTCACAAGAGCACTGGAATTGATCTCTGAACACTGTAGCTAAATACTGAAGCTGCCTCTGAATTGTCCCAGCTGCTGATGTTCTTGTTTTCTCCCCAGACAATCACTTTGGTTCGTGTATCACTTCAGGAAAATTTTGATCTGTAGTGACAAACATTTATAAACCATCCAGAGAGGAGTAGTTGTCAGTCTGTTTCCAGTGCTTGGGTGAGCTGTAGCTCTGGATGTGCTACACAGGAGGGGATTGTTCTTGGACAGCTCCCCTGGCTGTAACTGAGTTTAGGTGTGCTGGACAGACCACGGGTGTGGAGCTGATTCCATCCTCTGACCTTCACACACCCTCAGACTACACCTGGTCCACCTTCAAGGCAGTCCTATGCTTCTGGGAACCTGTGAGATCAGGTTACTGAAATCTGCATTTTTGCACTTGGAATTTTTACACCTTTCTAGCTCGAAAAGTTCATGCAGATTATGGAATGGGTAATGGTTCTAATTAGAGCTTGATTTCATTAGTGCTAACAAATGTGACAGATGAATAGAGCTTAATCTTAAATGCAGGTTTCCTGAATGCACAAGAAGTGAAGGCTTTGTGCTGGCTTAAAATTGATTAGTGAGTGAATTAAACTGTAATTGTGGAAATCATTCCCTTTGAAAAAGGCAGAGGAAGAAGGGGTCGGTTTGGAGAATGCTGCTTTTACAGCATCCTGAAAAACTCCCTGGCACACACATGTACTGCACCAAGTGATCACTGTGTGATTCCCAGCATGGGAATAATTCCTTCTTT
>NW_005060056.1:0-1408 GCF_000277835.1 Geospiza fortis
CTTCCAACTCAGGATAATCTATGATTCAATTAAATCCTTTGTCAGGTTGCTCCCTCTCTGTTCTTCAGAAAGGGAATAAAAGCATAAAGATACGTAGCTCGAAAAAGCATGTTGTAAAACTCCCAAATACTTTGTAAATATCTCCCCTAGTCACATCCCTTATTATTTACTGGGAAAGGAGATACTCCCTGCTGGATAAAAGCTAGTGTAACATATGGCCATGTTATGAGGCCAATCTGGGTACCTCTGTCTGCTGCAGTTGCAGCAGAAGATGGCAGTCTTTATTCAGTCTAGAACGCCTTGAATAAATATTTTGATTTCTAAGGAGCAGTAAACACTCATCTGTTAAGCAAACCTATATGCAAATAGTAATATAGCAAATCTTTTTTAAGCATGTCATTTCTGCATTAAGAGCTATGTAATAAAGCAGAAAATATGTTTTGCATTATTAAAGCATCAAACGAATCAAATTATGCCGCACTAATGCTTCATTGAGCATCATTAAGCTAAGCTGCCTTGTGTTTTGTACAATGTTTACATTTCTTTGTTAACAGAAGGATGCTTAGAGGGTAAAAGTTTACAGTCCAATAAAGATGAATAACTGGTTCTTCTTCCAGTTTAGACGTACTGAAAGCTCCTGACAGTGTGATAGGAGATACTCTTCTTAAACTAAAGGTAAATTATTTCAAAGAGGTGTTTATTCTGTATACTTCAGGTAAGTCTATAGGTGGCAGACCTAATTCATTCCTAAAAGCTGGAAGGAGTGCCCTCTGGATTCTTTTCCATTCTATTTTCTTGGAGGTAATGATAGCTACTCATCAAACATAAATTATTTTCTGTACACTTCCATTCTCTCCTCTAAATTTTTGAATGATACCAATCATAATTCTTATGCAAGTGGGTCCTTGTAGACACTGCATTCATGCTAAGAGAAGCAGGAGCCTGGGTAAGGTCTTTTACCTTCAAAGATTGTAATTCTCTGGTGTGTTGTCCATAGTTCTGTAATGTAATGAGTAAGAGCTCCCTGTATTTGCTTCCTTGTCATCAACATAAACGGTGGTAGATTAGTTCAAGAATGAATAGATACATGATCCACAACTTGCTCAATGTACTTCTGTCTTTTCTTGCTCCTCAAAGGAAAAAATTATTTCTCTTTAATCAGGCAGTTTCTGATTAATTCTGGAAAATCATGCATGTTTTTAAGTGTTGAAGTCACTGAGGCTCACTGAAGTCACTGAAGTTTTAAAGGTGTGGTCTTTCCCTGAATAATCACAGAGGTAATTTAACTTTCTTTTGTGAAATACAATATGCTGTCTCCTGTGATTTTTGTGGGGGTTAAAGTTTATTTACACCTCTGTTGTCAGATCTTTGCCTGGTTTGGCATTTGAGTTTGGGTTTGTTTTTTTTT
>NW_005060057.1:0-1407 GCF_000277835.1 Geospiza fortis
GAAAAATATAAAAGCTAAAACCTGAGCATCACATAGATGATCCATTCATGGACAATTCCTCAGCCCTTACAGGCTTACTGCTCACACACAACACGCTGTGTTGTACCCTGTGAATACTGTGTGGGTGCCCAAAACAGGGGGAATCCCAACAGGAGACATTCAGTTTGTGCCATAAGCTGGGGAGGGGCTTTCTGGTAACATATTTAATAGAGAGATATTTGAGTATGCTAAAGGTTTACAGTGCTTTTGGCATCCAACTGTTTTATCTGAATATACATCGACTGATTATCCTGAATGACACATCTGGATGATGTAAAAAACCTTCACAAACTGTTCTTTATACTGGTCATGTAATGATGATGAATCACATTTCTAGAGCTTTCTCTCCCTCTTTTTCACTTCCACGGATGTGGTAGTGTAGAGGTAATTTGAACGAGTGGTCTTTTTTTCCATTCAGACACTTCAAACTGTGTATAACAATAAAAGCAAAGAGGAAGGGTGCTTGGGTTTTCATTGCACACTGCAGTGTGCTGAGAAATAGTCATTTCAAGGACAGGTAAACATAGAGAAATAAAGCAATTCTGCTGATGCTTTTCTTCTGGTGACAGAAGTTTGGCTTTCCTGGTGTGCAGAGGCAAAATATTTGGATTTTATGTCTTTTAAGGCTTGAAATCTCACACAGTTTAAAGCACAGAATTGACTCTGACATGTATTTGTTTGTTTAGTGAAGTAAACCTTGTCATATAATCTCTAGACTGCAGAAGAATATATAGTAGTACAGCTCCATATACATATCACTTTATGTGGTTCAGTTAAAGCAAATTATCATGTCTAATGACTATTTAGAAAGACATTGATTATTTTTGTTGTTTAGGAGACAATTGTTTGTTTGGATTTTTTTTACAAGGATCTAATATACATCTATAAAACCTTATTGGGTCTTTATAGTAGTGGATATAAATCTCTAGCCTTGTTTATTTGGATATTTGTGTCCAATATGATCTTGTCAACAGCTTCCCCTGTCTTGATCTCAGCACTGTATCCTATTCTGGAGCTTTCAGCATGTTCAAGAGAACTGAATCCTAGTAAAAATTTTATTTCTTTTTCAGATATGAGCTTTCAGTTACACGTGTCCATGTTTCAAAGCATGAGTATTTGATAGGCAAGCAGTATATAGTATGTAAGCAAACGTATTTGTATCTTTAGGGGAAGCATTCTTCTTTAACATCAGTGTTTAAATCTCTTCCCACACTGCAGTTGTCAAAGTTCTCATGTCAAGACCCCACTGCTGCTGCTTTAGACATGCTTGTTGAGATTCATTTAATCTAATATCTTAAAATCTATGCATTTATATCCTGCTTTCAGCTGGGATGGTGTTCATTTTCTTCCTAGTAACTGGTACAGTGC
>NW_005060058.1:0-1407 GCF_000277835.1 Geospiza fortis
TAAGACTGAAAGGGACACTAGTCCATCTTGAAGTCAGATGCCGAAAAACTGTGGAATCCTGATTTACCAAAACATAAGGTAGATTTAAAAGTATGCACTATAGAATCAAGATAATTCAAGGGATTGTTCAAATGGCTGTTGTAATTCCCACCATTTACATGCCCAAAAGTGTCTTCTGCCAAGCTTAAGAGAACACATACCAAGAAATCCATTTCAACACCAAGCTTTCTCAAGGAATTTCCAAACAATCACGGCTGACTTGAGAGCAAAGACAAACTGTGGAAGCTGAAACAAGCAAAAGCAAGGTGTGCCTTTTGCTAGAAATAAACTTTTATCTTTGAGACCTACAAAGACTTATCAGAGATAACAGCAGTTAATGTTGCAACAGAGTATCAATCTTTGAATCAGGTTCCTCGGTACTTAGAAGCAATTCTTCACTCTGTCATCTGCCAAGTAAGCTATCACATGATGACTGGCACACTAATTCAGATCCTTAGAGACTCTGTCCATATCCATACACTTCAAGCAGCTATCAAGCAAACACTATGTCAAGGGCAGCACTTGGTAAAACAATATTTCCAAAGTTGCTCAACATTAAAGCAGTTAGATTTTGTGAAAACCAAGTTATACTGGTCTCAGTTGCAAACACCCAATAATGACAAACCCGAAAAAAACAATTCTGCACCAGATTTCTCACTGGCTGGAATTTATTATCAAGTTTCTCAACTATCTCTACATGGGTAGTAAGGTTTGAAATTCCTCTTTGGACTTGAATTGCACAATAGAAACATGTGGATTATACGTCAGTGACTCTGAAATGTCATCACACTATTTTGAAAAACTAATTTTCCCTTCTGCAATTCTCAAACACTTCATTACTTATTCACTACACGTCTGATTCTAACCTTAAATCTAGAGGAAAGCATCCTCTGATGTGTCTGTGTTTCAGTAATGAAACAATGTATGGGTGCTCCAGATCTCAGAGAGCACGAGCAGCTCTGTTGGCTTTGGCACACAACCCAACTGACTCATCGTGCTCAACAACAGACAAGCACCATCTTACTCAGTATTTCAAAAAGCAGCAGCTAAGTTTAGGGGAGGTACTTCCATTTCCCATAGCTCCCTTTCCCTGCATGTACCATATGCTACCTAAATGTTTTCTTAATTCCATATATAAATTTGATGGTAGTGAGGAAATTAATTACAAAATGCTCAATGCTGACACATGAAATGTTCAGCTTAGTGCTTGCTGCTCAATCTAAGTAGAAAACCGAAACACTAAGTGAGGCATGGTGAGGTGTTCAGGTGGGAAAAAAAATTCTGCTGCCCTGAAGTCAATGCATCACCAAACAAGTTTTCACATCTGCCCCACCCATACTAATCTTTCAGTCTCCTGTGATCATGACC
>NW_005060059.1:0-1407 GCF_000277835.1 Geospiza fortis
TTACTTATTTTTCAACAGGATATAAAGCTGTTCAGAAGTCACAGTCTAAGTGAAATTGAAAACATCATGGTGAGAACAAAAGACAGACAAAAAACTGCTTTCATTTACCTGCATGCACAAGCTTTCTGCAGTTATCACAGCTACAAAGGTACTCAAACTATTGATTTGCAGAGCAACTGGGATACAGTAGGGCTTACTAGCTCAAAACCACTGCTATAAAAACACTGATACGTTGTATTCAGTATAGATTTATTCACACACACTATGAACAAACCCACCCCTAAGATGGGTAAGCCAGCTTGGATCTGCCTTGACTTGCTAATTTTAACTTAGCATTAGCAGACATCAGCTGGCTTCATGAAGCATTATTTGTCAGTGAACTTCCCTCTTCAATAAGCCTGATTAGCTTGCTTTTATTATTACAAGAACCAAGAGATAGTTATCAATGTGCTCAAGCTAACAAAACCACCTCAAATAATAAGCATTGGAGAAAACCATGGTTTTATGAGAAATTTAAGGATGACAGTGAAGACAGCAGTTTTGAACCAGTTTCTAGTGAACTGGGCAATTAGACTGCTTGACTCTGTACAGACAAGCATGTAGCTTTTAAGCGAAGTAGTGCTGAAATATGAGCACTGTATATGTGGAAGCATCCTGCATAGCAAGCCTACTCAATAGGAAGAATAAGGCATGCAGTAAGTTAAGGAAAAAGAAAAGAAGCAATCCATAATACAGTGAAAGATAAGCCCAGATGAAGAGTGGTCTGTTTCTACAACAAGCTCAATATTAAGGTGACTGAATACAAAGCAGGTTCTGATATGATCTCTGTATCATGGTATGATAGCTATATCCAGTCCTCAATACCTCTGGGATGAAGCAAGTTTGATGTTGGAGCATTGAAATATCTGGGATAGGCAGCTGTCTGTGTTCATCTCTGAGAAAGCAGCATCATCATATTTACTGCAAGGAGTGACAGGCAATATTGTCCAGAGCTGACTGTGACCCATGGCAATTAGAACGTGCAAGCTCATATACAAACCCTATAACAACACAGAGCAACAATGGTGTTCTCTCAAGATCTCAAATTAATGCCACTGCTGTAGACACGAAAAACTTACTGCAGCACAGCCATACAGGTAATTATTTGTTTCACAACTCATTCCTGCAGAGAGTTTTGTACATCAGTAGGGGGCTCTAGTTTTGTAGCTTTTCCTAACCTCTGTTAAAGTTGTTCATGGAATGGAAATAGTGGTGCTGACACAGGAGCTAGAACACTTGGAGCTGAAGGACTATCACACAGAGTAGCTATATTCAGTGTGCCTGAAGCTGGCACCTAAAAGAAAAAAAAACTACCAAAGCAGAGATGTTTTCCCTTGAAAATGTCTCTGAAGAAGCAAATGCAATTAT
>NW_005060060.1:0-1407 GCF_000277835.1 Geospiza fortis
TTTTTTCCCTTTACATAAGTGTGTCTTGTAGATCTTGCAGCTTTGTGAGCTTAGGTTTCACCTGTTAGCATTTGAGTGCATTTCTTGTTTGCAATGTCTGCAATTTTGCCTTAAACTGAACACCTGATGCCTTTAGTAACAGTAGCCTAAAGCCTAATGGTACACATGGAATGTCCCTTTTGGCAAATAACACCATAGAGAAAAGTGACCATCATCATGCAGGACAGAAATGACTGTATGCTGCATTTGGAGTTTTTTTTGCATCCTTACCTGAACCAATGCATTGCTGAGAATTGCTGATGTGGCAAAAGGTAGTTAAGGCAATGTTTTCCTGGTTTCTCTACATACCTGGAGTATTTTACTCCTTTCCTAGTGGTAGAACTGTGTGCTCTTTTGTGAAAAACTTCTTGTAGTTTCCTTAGTTGATTCTCAGGAGTTTTGACTCTCTCTTAGAGAATGTAAGTGGTTATGCTGATGTAATTAAGTACTTATATGTAACAGTGTGGGTTAATACCAATAGCTCTTACAGCCCTGCTATGCAAAATCAATCAGGCAAATGTGCAGTCTTTTGTTTAAAAAATAATGACTAGCTTAATCTGGTAGCAAGTTTGCTGTCTAGATCTTTTGAATCTTAATAGGAAGCTCACCAGCCTTCATCATGCTCAGTAGTTTGCTAATTGAGGCTTTCTTTTCTACACTGTTCTGTTATTGCAGGGTAAAATGCTTTGCACCAAGTGAACTGCAAAACAAACTCAGCAGAGCATGCATTCTTCTAAGTGTTGAAGTAATTGCCCTACAAAAAGGTTTTGATGGAATTAAACAAAAGACAACAAACCCAAACCTGCTTGGCTTATAGACTTTCTGTGACAGTCCAGACTTGATTTGAGCTGAGTCAACTTTTGTTAGGCTGTTCTCAGCTGAGTTGAAATAACATCTGGAAGAAGCTTACAGTAAAGCTCTTTCCTTATCAAGTTGATTTTTGGGATTGTATCTGTGTCTGTGGCCTATGTATGTTGCAAAATCAAAAAAATAACTCCTTTCAAAGAAAATCGCTGCAACGCTGCAGTTGTCATAATTTGCAACAGGAATTGTTCATGAGACTGCAGTTCTTCAGCTGTGTTCATGGTGATCTAAACAAATCACCATTAATGTGATCCTCTTGTAAAATTCAGACAGGGTAGTCAAAATTAGATGTCTCCATCTATACAAGGCCCTGATTAACTGCAGGTGCAGAGAAGTGTTGACTCTAGTTTTATGTGTCAAGGATTTTATTTTGTTATTCACTTATGACATTGTGTTGACTTGGATGCTTTTTTGGTGATAGAATTATAGAACCATAGGGTGGTTGGAAGGGAGCTTAAAGCTTGTCTCATGGACACAAACACCTTCCACTAGATCAGGTTGCTC
>NW_005060061.1:0-1407 GCF_000277835.1 Geospiza fortis
CTTTTTCTGCTTTTCACATGGCCACAGTGGTGAGGGAATTGGGGGTGCCTTGCTTTCCCAGTGATTTTGGTTGTTCTCACATGATGCTCCATTTTGTCGCTCTTGAAAAAAAAGGGAGTCTCAAACCCAGACAGAGTTAAGATATTTGCAAATACGTTTATCTGAGGATAAAACCTCAACATTTTGCCTAAATAACCTTTTAGATGACACAGACAATTTGCTCGACAAAAGGAAGAGTCATCCCCCATTACGCAGGGGAAGAAAATTTGGTTTTCAGATCAACCAGTGCAGTAGTTAGAGAGAGCTAAGATGATCCTGTGAGTCAGCGTACATCCAGCAAAGCTAAGTTTTGGCACAATGCCACATTGCTTATGCAGTTCTTCTCAAGAACAGTTCAGCTCCAGAAGTTGTGACTGTATTTTTCCTTTGGCTGTATCTCATAACTCCAGAGTGGAGTTGATTCTATTATATTTCCACAAATCATTTGTCTTTGTCCTGTATGTGGGAGAAAGAAATTTCACTATGAATGAGGATAAGAAAGCCAGGTAGCTTTTTCAGACACACCTTGTTATACCAGATAGGTGTGTGACAAGGGATGGGAAGGATGCATGATGCAAATGGAAAAGACATGGGAGCAACCAAGAATATCTCTTTTATTTTGTGTGTGTGTGTGTGGAAAGAAGAAATAGGGTAAAGAGAAAAAATAAAGGGACGCTACAGAACTGGAGTGAGATTCTCCAGCACATCTTTCAATGCAAATGAATGAAAAACTCCCATCAACTTCCCTGAGTTTTGTACCAAATCCTTTGTGAATACAGAATGGAAATAGGAGCATTTAAATATGAAGAGCCCACTTCACCTCTTCACCAGGTTCATTTCAATAGAATGATGTAAATTCACAATGGGAACAGAGATATGTAGAAAGACATAAGAATGGGCATATCAAAGGTCCTTCCATTAAAAGTGTCTGGTTTTCGCTTGCTTTGGAAAGTAGAAAAAATGCAGGGTGAAATCACATGAAAAATAATATGATAAAGATAGTGAGACTTATGCAGAAAGGTGCCACTGGAGACAATTTTTTGCTTTTGCCCAACACTACAACTTTTTGTCCATATCAGCTTTTGTTTTGGCGTGGCTTAGCAGTCTGTACTGTTTTCTTCAGAAGTTTCAGATGTTTCCAAAAAGGAGAAATCACAAAGAGGAGTTGTTACATTTAATGCAGATGAACAGCTTATCTATTGTCAACATCCCCATGAGGAAGCAAGGTATAGCTTATTTCACCTCCACTGGAGCAAAACAACGGATTGGATTATTCAGTCAATCATGCTGGAGGGCAGTAAAATGGGCCAACATTCTCAGTATTTAGTCAAGTTCACAGAATTTTTCTAATTTGACTTGGTTTTTTTT
>NW_005060062.1:0-1406 GCF_000277835.1 Geospiza fortis
TTTTTTTTTCTTTGTAGGGTTTTTGAGAGAAAACAGCCTACAACATTTCCAAGAAAAGAAAGAGAAAGAGTGGTCGGGGGAAATAGAGAAGCCTCTTGCAGGAGCTGAGTGAGTTATACAAGTTGTTTTGTCTCCCTCCTGCCCAAGTGCAGTGAAGTGTTGAACTGGCATATGCATGACTCAACAGGGATTACCTCTCCCTCACTCCCCCTCAGCTTTTAAGCAGTGTAGAATGCACAAACCTGTACCACAGGGTGGTGTCACTAAACTTTGAACAAGATATATGTGTACAGCAGGCATGTTGCAGCACATGAGCTCCAGTTATGCCCCATAAATCAGCCAAATTCACACTCATGTTGCACATTGCTGCTCAGGCTTCATCCACCCCACTCAAACCTTACAGGACAGTCCTGAACTCAGCTGCCAAGGGAAAACATGCAGGTGGAAGCAGGCACAGGCCACCCAGGAAGCACATGGACAAGCATGCAGAGATGGAATCGGGGAGATCAATGCTCAGGTGGAGGTGAAACTGAAATTTCCACTGGAGCTGAGGAATGTGAAAGGCAGCAAAGGCTTCTCAGGTGCAGCAGCAACAAAAGGGAGGCCAAAGACAGGGTGAGCTCACTGCTGGGCAGGGATGGTGAGGAAGAAATGATGAAATGCACAGAAAAACCTGAGGTACTCAATGCCTTCTTTGCCCCAGTCTTCTCTGGCAAGATCTCCTCTCAGGTCTCCCACACTCCTGAGGCTACACTCTGGGGAAAGAAACACTACCAGAGTCAGACAAATTAGGGACAAAATGCACCTACAAGCAGGGCAAAATATGCATCTGTGATTTACATGAGCTGACCAATTTCACTCCTTTTTGGAATTTTCTTCTCCCCAGGGACAGCAAGAAAACAAATGACACAAAGCCTAACCCCAGTCCTTGGGAAAATGACGTGGCAATTCCTCCTGAAAGCAATTTCCAAGGAAGTGGAGGATAAGAAAGTGGGTGGGAAAAGCCACCATGGATTTAGCATGGCCTGACAAACTGCCTGAGCAACTCAATTGTTTTTTGTGATCAGCTGTGGCATCCCTCCATGATCAATATGTTTGAATATCTTTGTTAATGACCCAAATGATGGGGAAAAAACACAGATTTTCATAAAATTTTGATTTAACGCCAAGTTCAGAGGAGCAGTCCTGATGCAGGGCTGGACTGCTATGCAGAGGCACCTTAACAAGTTCAAAGAATAGTCTGACAAACCTCATTAAGCTCAATAAATTAAAATGCAGATTTTCACACCTAGGACAGGAAATAGAAGCTGGCTGTAGAAAACAAACTATCGTAGAAAAGTTTAGGTTGGAAAGGACCTTAAATGTCACCTCATTCTAAACCCCTGCCATGGAGAGGGACACCTTCC
>NW_005060063.1:0-1406 GCF_000277835.1 Geospiza fortis
TAAATCATCCCTTTGTATAGATTCTGTTTAAAGGTGTCTTCCTCTTCTGAAAGAAAATGGCATAGTTAATATTTAAGGGAGGTCAACATTGGTTGCTTGTTATTCTGCCTTTCTTAGCTGAGTTTAACAGTGGCCTGAGAGCTGAAACAGCACTCAAGTTTTTGGAATCTGTTTGTGAAAAGGTGTTAAGTGCTAATAGAGGGCTTATCTGATGCTACCAGCTGTAGCCTACTTAATGTAAGGCATACCCTTGCAAGTTGGAGGAAGGAGCTAACTTAATGCAAAGGAAAATAAGATCCATTTTGTAGGTGACTTGCTAATTCAGTGGGTTTTGTAGAATAGTTTTCTTTTTCTTTTTACCATTTTCTCCCCTAAATATGGTTTTATTTTTCCTGACAAATATGTCAGTCTAATTGACTATTATTGAAAAGTCTGTGCCATGGCCTGTTGTGATCTACTTCTTTCTGTTGTGACTGAGAATCCTTAAAGGGATGAGCAATGGTTTAGAAAAATGCTAACCACAATGCTACCTGCTCTTACACTTGTTTTATTTTTTAAGTGCAATAAAGACATAGTGGTCAGCCTTTGTCGAAAGCAAACCTCAGCTCTCACAGAATTTTCAGATCCCAAAATAGCAGGGAAGTTGTAAAATGTTTGTTTTCACAAGGCATACACTGCCATGTTTTCATGGTACAAAATTGCATACCTGGAAACAATTAGTTAGGTAGCACCCATGTTTATTTTTTCCATTTTAGGAGCTAAAAATGTTTCGTGTACCTCTCAGTCAGCAGTGTGAAGCTGAGTACATTTCACTGTGCAGTCAGATCTCAGGAGCAGTGAGAGATTCTGGTACTGCAGCTGGTGGCAGTAGACATTGAGGACAGAACAGCAGAAAAAATTAACTCTTTCATTTTGGTTTACACTTTATAGTGGAGACCTTGTTTACTTCTCAGCAGGTAGCCACTTGGCAATCAGTTATTGAAAAGTTCATATTTGAAGACCTCAATTCCATCTTGAAAGTTAAGAAATGGTAGAGTTCTTAAACTGCATTTTTGAAATGAGAAGGGACATTTACCATGGTTAAGGACAGCAGATACATCTACAACCTTTAACAAGGCTGATTAGCGGGTAGTGATGATCAAAGTGAGTTTCCTCTTGAGGGATGGAAGAGTGGACTCATTTTGAGTTTTAGATCTTGTTCTTAAGTACATTTTTGGAAATATATCAGCACCTAACGATGGACATAAATAGAGTCAGATTAGGCTGTTGCAGAGGTTTTACTGGCAATTTTAAGGGGGTCACAATAGATGGTATCTTTTTTTTTTAATTGTATACTAGTTTTATTCATTATTTTTCTTGCTTTATTAATGAAACTTAGTGATCTGTGCTACCTTAGAGAAAAATCT
>NW_005060064.1:0-1405 GCF_000277835.1 Geospiza fortis
GAGCTGTAGGGCTAACCAGACACCTGAAGCAGACACTGCTAGAAAAACATCAGCTTTCCACTTAAACAAAAAAATGGGCTAACCACCACCAGCTTTCACTCAGGGTGTTTTTACTCAGTGGACTCCCAGCAGGTACTAGAACAAGCTTCTCAGATAAGTCTGGCAGTGAAATTGCTTATTTGTGCATACAAAGTAGTGGTTAAACATGAGTTAGCCATTGGTATGCTCACCAGTGAGCTGCTAAGGATCTGCAGAACCTGTGTTCTTGAGTGATTAAAGTGTTAAATACTGATGGTATATGTTGATCTTAGGTATCTGAAACATAAGTCTCAGGGAAGGATAAAGGGATCACAATTTCTAGACTAAACCACCTCAATTCTACAAGTGTGGCCCTAACTCAGAGTTATTCCTCAGTTTGTACTTTTGTCCTTTGTTTAAGTGGAAGTCCATAAACATGGAACATTCAGCATCCTTTAAATCAGCTCACATAACTTGTCTATGCCAAGCCTGTTATTTACACAGGAATACTTGCATTATGCTGAGTGTGAGGTGAGTCATCATAAGAAGCTTTCAAATTAGATATTAATCAGCAAGCTCTACAGGCACTAATTACTAGGTACCTGTGAAGCTGATACTGCATGGATGATGAAGGAGATAGCTGCACATCTTTCTCACCTATTCCAGCGAACACAGCCTGGGAATAGCTAAGTAAACAAGCTAACTCATTTACTTATTTGAAAGCTAATAGTGAGGTACACAAGCTTCTGCATCCCAAAGGAAAAGCTTTTTTTAGCTTGGAGACATGTTATAACAGCTCAGGTGAAGACAAGGTTAGCAGATGCTTCACTGAGAAAGAGTACGTGTTCAGCAATGAATTTTTGACATGCAGATGTCTCAGTAGCATGTTGCACAATGACTGTTTCTCCCCATGGAAATCATTCCATGTAGTACACTAACCTGCTCTGGCTTCTTTTGACTCTCCCCTTTTTATGATACAGTCAAAGAGAAATAATTTAGCATCCTTTGTCGTCTGAATGTCTAAAGTAATTACAAACAGGCACTAAAGCTGTATTTGCTGACTTGGCTTCTGCTGACTCAGCTTGTTCAGTGTATAATGAACTGCTTTAAAATCAAGAGTACTTAGAGATGGTTTTGCATGCAGAATATATCTGATGCAACTGCAGAGATGTTATTATCGAGTTGGTTCTCCTCTCCTTTTACATGATTTAGAAAACAAAGGAGAAAATATCAGCCTTATCAATGGCCATGCCCCCAGGAATCATCTGTAATTTGTACAACAGGATTTAAATTTCAGGGGCCATATTCTGTACAAGGGCACAGTAAGAGCTGGCACAAAATCCAAAAGGTTAAATCATCTGTATAAAACACTTGGATCTTAATTGCC
>NW_005060065.1:0-1405 GCF_000277835.1 Geospiza fortis
TTCCCTCCCTCTCCTCTTTTTTTTCCACTCTTTTCAGGCCTACTGAGACAGTCAGAAGACTGCATAAATTATCTTTTCAGCCAGGTCAGAAGGCAGGTTACCTGCTATATCATATAAGGAAATTGTTATCCTTTTTCTATTGAGAGAGAGTATAGCAAACTTTTCAAACTCACAATCTTATAAAGACATCTAGCAAGTACAGTCAGCGTATAAATATGAAAGGCTGACGTTAATATTTGATCACTTATCAGTGCACCATAATAGTTACCAATAATGGCATGACTAAAAATAAAATGTTGCAGAATCTTATTACCCTGGATTAAACATAATTTATAGCTATAAATTAGAGATATAATGAAAATGACAACTGTTTTTCTACTTACAACTTCTGCAAGTTACTACACAGAATATCTACAGAGAAAAAAATATTGTTCTTTATAAGTAAAAGGAGGACCAGTCGATGGCAAAATAGGCATCTGTGGTATCAGTATCTTTGTATGTAAAGATATTACATGGACCCTTGTATCTGAAGATATAAGCAATCTTCATTTGGCTTTCCTCTTAATTCCTCGTAGGTGGATGAATTGCCTTCTGGTGCAGCAGGAGCTGGCATGGCACTTCAGGGTGATAAGAAATGCCATTTGCAGTTCTCCTGGACAAGCTGTTTTGTACTGCAGTGGTGAATAAAACCAGGCACACCATGCACAGAGATATTAGAGCTGTTCCACTGCCATTTGGACAGGCTCTAATGAACTCTAGAAGTCCCACTCACAATCTTGTGCACATTTTTGGAATTTCTGTGTGCCATATCAACTGACTAAAACCTGAATGATAGCAATTACATATCTAGCTCTGTACGAGACTAATCAGATTAGACAAACATGTCTAATCAGAAACTCAGCAGTGTTTTACTGTTTGCTGGTCTGACTGCAGGTCTAGAATATTTTAGTGCTCTGAGAGCACCTGAATGTGGTAACTAATCATTTCCTAAGCCTAGGAAAAACACAATAAGCTTAATACCATTTTGATTCTTTGCCACATCTATTCTCACACTAATTTTAATGGAAAAGCTAAAAAAAGAAAACAATGCCACATAGAGAGTGTTTAAATTACAGCTGTCAGCTGTAAAGCAGAGACTAACATTAACTATGATTTTAAGATGTGATCAGAGACAAATAGTCAAGAAGATGTGGACATTAAACACAATCTTCTGTAGTTTTATGTGTCCCAGTTTCAACCAGTTGGTTTTGATTAGAGATTGGACAGTGACATGGACTCAGTGGAGCACTGGTCTGATTTAGTGTGATGGTTCCCACATTCATTTTTCTGGTTTACTGAAAGACTGAGAATAAAAATTGTAATAGTTCCAGTGGATCTGTAAAAAACCAAACAAAATTATGCATGA
>NW_005060066.1:0-1404 GCF_000277835.1 Geospiza fortis
AAAAAAAAAAGCTGCTTTAAATTGCATTGTATTCTCGTGTTCAGGGAAAAAATGATTGCTGTTATCTTGACATGTTTATCACTTTGAGGCTGAGCCAGTCGCTATCGTGTGAGTTCATTCTGTCCCATAGCTGACAAATTCTATCATGTACTATAAAAATCATTATGGCTCACTTTTGCAACTGCAATAAAACAGGAAAGCAAATACAGTAACCATTTATATATAGGACTTTAGCCCTGATGCGCATCCAGCAAAAGTGACTTAAAATGTTAGACAGAAAACAAGATAGATCCTCAACCTGGATGCACAGGTTTTATTCCAGAACTGGTCTCAGTGGCAATCATTGATATTTGTGTAAGAAAAAGAGCAAACAGAAACAGAGGCAATATATTGACATCTTGTATCGCTGATCTCATTTTTTTGGCAGGGAGTCCTCTGTATTTTTTAGCATTTTTACTTCTTTCTTTTGGAGGGAGCCTTGGAGGTCTGAAAGTGTCCCCTGGCTGCACCTCCTATGTGAATTTTCTCACCATAACACGTTTTGCAGCTACACTTTCTGCAGAAGTGTTCTCCCTCCGGGCCTTCCTCCCCAAGCACAGTTCCGTGGGTATGTTCAGGTTGCTGCCAAAGCACCAGCGCAGTGCTCAAACCCCAATCCCCAGCTGTCCCCATAACCTGACACTGGTGTACTCCTGGTTGTGCTCCGCCATGCACCAACTTCTCCCTCACCAAAGGATGCCAGGCTACATTTGGGTACTTCAGCCAGGGGTAGGATGAATTGATTGTAGAGCTGCCCAGTCCTTGTACATTTTCCCAGTAGACATGCATCAATTCAGTGGTATGGGCAATCATACCAACAACTCCTACTTTTGTGGAAGTGATGTGGGGTTTGTTGGATGCCTCAGTTAGGCTCCTCAACCAGGACCAGATGTACATCATCTTGGTGTGGATTTGCACCTTCCCTTAACAGCCTGCTGCCAGACTCCCTTCCCTTGGACTGAGGGACTGAAGCAGTTGAGCAATCTCACATACCCCACTTTTAGCTTTTTTCCTCATTCATCGTGCTTGAAAATGCTTGAAATATCTCTTGGGTTTGAACACAGAAACTAAATCAGGAATATTTCACACTCCTCATTTAGCTTTCACAGAAGAAAAAACAGTCAGATCAAAACTGTAACATGGCCATGGACACCTGCAGCATTAGAAGATGCAGATGGCCTTTGCTTGCATTTATAAATACACAGGTGTGCTTCAAGAAGTGAGAAGTTTGGTTTTCATCTGTTTTTCTCAGTTCAGCATGCTGTAATTTCCAACCTCTTAGAGCATGCCAAGCAAATAGTGAAGATAAAAACACAGCATTGAGCTACAACATTAGGGCCCATCTCAACACTTCACACCATTGTC
>NW_005060067.1:0-1404 GCF_000277835.1 Geospiza fortis
TCTCACCAGAGCAGAGTAGAGGAGAATTGAATTCCTCAGCCTGCTGTCTGTACTTGTTACAGTTGGCTGCAAATGCACACTGCTGGCTCACGTCTCATTTTACACTCACCACTATACCCAAATTCTTTCTTCAGGACAGATCATTCTGGGATTCTATGATTTTCAATTCATTCCTCACCCAGTCTGTACTGGTATTGGGGATTGTCCTCACCCAGGTGCAAGACCTTGCGCTTGTCCTGATTGAACCTCATGATCCTCACATAAGTCCACCCCTCAAGCCTGCCAAGAACTCCCTAGATGGCATCTCTTCTCTCAGGTGTGTCAATATTTATGAAGATGCTAATCAGCATTGGACCCAGTACTTACCCTTGATCTTACCTTTGAGTCATTGAGTAGACATCCAGCCAATTCCTTACCCATCTAACAGTTCATCCATCAAACCCACATCACTCCAATTTAGAAGTAAAAAATGTTGTGGCGACCTTATCAAGGTATTACAAAAGGCCACAGAGAGGGTATTTGTAGCTCTTACCTTGTCCACTGATGCAGTCACTTAATCTTAGAAGACTACTAGATTTGTCAGGCAGGATTTGCCCTTGGTGGGAACTGGCTGGCTCTGTATAACCATCTCCCTGCCTTCTGTAGGTTTCAAAATATCTTCAAAGTTTATCTGATCCATGATCTAAAAAAAAAGTAGTGCAGGGGATGAGCCTCCCACTGGAAAAGCTACCTGTCTGATTATGGTGTCTCCTCTATCACATAAGTATTTGCTTCCTCAAATTTTACCCTATTCTCTGTAATAGGAGACTAAATCACAGTTTTGAATCTCTTTTGGCTTGGAAGTAACAGTTAAAATCAGATTTTAATTGTGTCTTGACATTTCAGATTACTGTGTCATTAAATAGTTATCAGCCCAGACATACAGGGAGTTAATGCTTTGTGTTATTTGGACTTCAGTGGTGTGGCAGTAGAGAAGAGGCTGGGAAAGCAAGATCATTTCCAGCGTTGATATTTGTGTAGTAACCCAGGGATTTGCTTTCTTCCTGAATAGTGGGAAGGGATATACAGACTAATTTTTCTTTTTGAAAGACTTCATTCTTTTCACTTTATGCTAAAATACTCCGAAGGTGCAAAAGCAGTCAAAGTTTGAAGGGAATGTCAGCAGATATTTACATGAGAGACCAGAAATTACAGAGCAAGCTTGAGTGCTATTTTCATTTCAAAAGTGTGATGCACTTGACTCTATCTCTCAGTCTTTTGAAGAGAATTAGGTCAACAAGAAAATGTATTTCTCAAGGACCTGCTTAGGAAAGCCTTTTACTCAACAACAGTGACAACATAGACACCACATTTATTTTAACAGACAGCGTATGTTGCAATGCTGAGCTTCTCAACACCTTGATG
>NW_005060068.1:0-1404 GCF_000277835.1 Geospiza fortis
CTCAGCATGTTCTGTGATTCTATGATTGTCATAAAGATATGGCAATAACCACTGCACCACAAGCACGATGGTGAGTATCCGTGAGGGCTATGCCAGCTGAAATCAAACCAAGGAATTTACTGGCACACCTTTTCCTTCAACAACATTTCTTAGATACGGTGTGATGATCCCAACCAAAAAACTTCATCTCTGAGTTAAATAAATACAGCAGTTCCACAGCACTCCTGAAGACACTGATTTGCAAAGAGCATCTCTCCATAGGAATTTCTAAGATCCCTTGCTGGGCTACTTGAAAGCTACAGTGACTACAACAGCTCCCATAGTTGGATTCTGATGCATTGCATGGTGTGGCCTGCTCTTCAGATTTTATCTATTAGATTTAGCCTGATTATCTATTAATTTAGTCTCATTTAGTCAAATTAGATTTCATCTTGTAGATCAATGTGCTAAAAAGCCATTTAATATGGTTTATATAAGTTGTCACTAGAATCCTAAAAGTTTGAATGAACTTTGGTACCTATGAAATAGCTGACTTTACTTTTGACTAAAATAGCTAATATATGAAAGAGAAAGCACCTTGCTTTGTTGTCATTCCTCCTGTAATATGTGCTTTTTAAAAGAGATCAAAATCAGCACTGAATAAATTTTATTATTGATTCAAGCACGTCAGAATTTATTTACAAGACTGGAGGAACAAATACTCAAGCAAGTGAGAAGGAAGATTATTTGAGTTTATTCTGCATTAAAGATGGACCTTAAAACAACACCTGTGATAAAAGGGTTACTTCACTTCTCAAAGATTCCTTTTACCTGACAGTGTTTTAGCTCCTTTGCAGCTTATGTATTTCAAACACTCAGCCTACCCAGAGGCCTCTAAGCTGAGATGTGTGGTGATCTCTTTAGATGTGTCACACAGATACAGGCTGCTTCAATTCATTTAATTGGGGAAATCAAGGGAGAGCCCTTGTATTCCTATTGTTCCATTGTTTGTGTGCAGTTCAGTCTTTGCTATCATGAGCAATGCAAACAATAGGCATTATTAAGTGAAATGTGCTCTGCTCTTCCATGCCTAATAATGTGCCAAACATGAGCCTACAACCTTGAAGCTGAGAGGTCAACCTCTGGAAACATCAGGAAAAGAGAATTTCCTTCAGTAACCTCATCATTCAGGGATAGTACTGAAGTAGGGATGAGGAAATGTTATATTCTATTGGTTTTAATAATTGCAGGCTTTTTTATTCTATTCTAATGTAAGCACATCACAATTCATCAGTGTATATACTCATGTGTTTTACAAAAAGCAGAGAATCACTGTGAGCATGCTGATGCTCCGAAAACAGTTTGAGTAAACTTCCTGTTTTTAAAAATAAAATAAGCAAGCCAAAGAAACAAAACTTTTTTTTC
>NW_005060069.1:0-1404 GCF_000277835.1 Geospiza fortis
TCCAACCCAAACTATTCCATGATTCTAGGACACCAACATTTAAGGTCTGCAGAGTCGTTACAGTCAAATATCACCAAGGGGTAGAAAATGCCAATTTTCTTGACCATCTTACTGTTTTTTTACCAGACTTATTGATCATGTGCCACAGACCTTGTTGACTGTATTTTTAAGATCTAGCATCTCCAGTAGGAGATGCTGTACTTCTATGCTCACAAAAAATGCCCACAAAGTTAACACTGGGAATGCACCTTTCCTTCTGCCTGATTTAGACTTTCAATATGGTGGAGCTTTAGCTCAATGTTAACACATTTAAACCTATCTGCCTTCATGAAGATGTCTACACATCTACAGTTCCAAGAGACATGAGCAGAAAGAAAGTGTCCACTTATGGGTCAACCTAATTGCTTCTCAGATTTCATTGATTATAATAACTAAATACTCAGCTCACATGTAGACATCTAAAAGCAGACACTCAAATTTAAATGTTTTAATTTAATGCTGAGCTTCACGCAGAAATCTAACCATGCATAAATTTAGTATAGCCAGGGACAGAGGAATGTCTTGAGGGTTCACTTGAAGGCCTCTGCTTGTACATTTTGCAGCTCTGTGCAACAAGAGATATTCTGCTTCATATCAAGCAGAAACATTTTCATTAGTTGATTAATTCCATGCTGAGTAGTAAATTAAGGTCAATCCACAGCAATGTTTCTTTGGTCCTGTGGGAACTGATTTGTAAAAAACCTAGCCAGAGAATATCTACAATAAAATCTTGGTTTTTTTCTTACAAATAAATTTTTGACATGATTTTCACAATTGATTTTCTAGAACAAAACAGAGTTTCTTAGAACTGGGACTCCAAGCTACTTGGAAGACAGCATGTTGCCTCCTCTAACTATTAATTTGCAATATTAATCTACAATAAATACCATTTGCAAACTTAAATGGAGTATTGGAAAAAAATGCAGAAGGTGATGTAAGCATTCATTCTTGCAAGATAGTGGAGCTGGATATGCTTGCCTAATACTCCAGCAAATATAAGAATCCAGCAGTTTCCCTAAGCATGATGGATAGCAAACTCAGTTACTTCCCCTTGCAGCACGCCTGAATATAAGAGGGACTCCAGACCAGACAAGATAGTATGACTTGTTTCAGTACTGAAATGAGGATTCTCTTAATTTTTCACCCAGTGATTAAAGCTAAAGACAGTAGACATTTTAGAAACAAATCTGTCATTAAAATGCTCCTTTTCCTGTGGTAAATCCGTATTTATTTATATTACATGCACTACTCCTTGTAAACCTTTTAGATGCCTGCCATCTACTCATTTTCAGATACTTTAAAGAAAGAAGTTGACTGGAGCAATTTCAAACTCAAAATGTCTTTTAATCCTTACTCCACAAGACA
>NW_005060070.1:0-1404 GCF_000277835.1 Geospiza fortis
ACCACATTCACAATAAATATTTTTTCCTGATATCTTTTCTAAACCTACTCTTTCAGTTTGAACTCATTCCCCTTTTTCCTTGCTCTTGTAAATAGTCTTGCCTCATCTTTCCTGAAAGTTCCCTTCTAATACCAGAAGGCTGCAATTAGGCCACTTTGAAGGCTTCTGTTTTCCAGACTGAACAAACCCCTGGCATGGTGAACAATGCAAAGTTTCACTGGCAATACAGAATGTAAATTGCACATACTTCATTATCTAACATGGCATTCTTTGCGACTGGGCATGGTTTGCCAAAAAGGGAGCACTAACTGAAAAGCTTTTTGCTCACGCTAAAAATGTAATTCATAAACATGACACTTAGTCAAAAACAGACAGAAGAATTCCTCTGACTTTGACTGAGCTGCCTCAAGACTAACTCAGTCCTGAAATGTCCATAAAAAGACCCTTTTTTGTTTTACTTTCTTGACACAAAGCATGCATACTATAGCAAAAAAGGCATGTCTGTGTGTGCCTCTGTGCATGTATGCACATGTATATGATTGATTTCTTAAGGTCTTACCTTTGAGTTTAGTAGAGAATACTCTAGCAAGGCCTAAAATTTAGCAACTCTATGGTGTTAAATCTTCAAAGATCAACACCTTTGTTTACAAATTCCCTTAAATACAGAAATTATTTTACATCCATCTTTGTAACAGCTTACCTCTTATCTGAAACTGTTCTGATTTGTATCCTGCGTCCATGATATTTAGTGTTTCCTTGACTTCTATATTCAAGAATGGAAAGATGTATTTCAGGTAAAGGAGGTAGCATCCCTTTGAAATAAAATATCTTGTGTTTCTGATCAGATAAAAATGAGTGTTCTTTTGAATACTTGTGAAGGTTAAACAAATATACAATACTGGAATAGATTTCTGCTTGAAGGTCAGAGTCAGGATATAACAGGCCTCTTGCTGATATATCAGCCACTCTCCTTCCGGGGTTCTGCTCAGAGCCTGATATGTGCCTTCCCTTCAGAGCACCCATACTCAATAGGGACATGCTGAAGGGAATCATATTGTTACCCCACAGTGTTCTGGAGCAATTGAATGCAGAAAGTAGCCCCTTGGAAGTGATTGAAGGTGGTAAAATAGAAAAGTTGTGAAGCTGCACGCTGTTGCTCCTCAGGACAATCACATGGCCTTCACCATCCTATTTGCAGATTTTTTTCCAAGTACTGCCTATTCATTTGTATTTTAAATTGTCTTATATTACAAGGCTGTGGTTTTCAGGAATTGAATTTCTTGTGTGAGTCTAGATCTATTAATCTTGCTGTTTGTGCTCTGTTAACTGTTGTCAAGAGTCTTTGTTGTATTGCAACTAAAAATTATTGAGATCCTAACATGCACAGACACACACACACACACA
>NW_005060071.1:0-1404 GCF_000277835.1 Geospiza fortis
CCAGAAACTTACCCTCCACCCACACACACCCATCCACAGCAGAACAAAAAAGCCTCAAAAATGCCCAGGGAAGAAAAACACATGGGCTGACCATGTGACACAGAAAAGAAAATGTTGACTGGTCCCTTTGACTCTGGGAAGAAGGAGAGGAACAAGAGTTTGCGAAGCCGCTCAGACAGAATAAATGGGGACCTTTCTGGCTTTAGTCTCTTCCTCACAGCAGGTGAAACTGGTGGATTTTAGTGTCTTTTTCTTGTGTTGGTTCAGCTTCTCCAAGGTCTTGGCTTCAGGGCGGCCCCCCGCCAGCTCCCCAGATGGACCAAAAAAAACCCAAGCTGTGAAAAATATATTACAGTGTTGGGTTGCACAATGGTTAGAGTGAATACTATGTGTTTTATAATGTTGACTTTTGTAAGAGAAGTTTTTCTAAAGTTTAGACTTCTTTTAATGTGAATGTTGTTGTGATACCAATGTTGGTGAACAGTTGTTGTAATATTAACATTTAACCAATAAAGGAATTGAAACCTGTTGAAGGTATTAAAAAGTAACAAATGACCACAACTAAGACCACTGTGTTTTGTGGAGAAAGAGAGAAAACTCCGCAACTTTACGAAAGTTGTAAAGCCGGTATGTTTATTGCAGCGCTGGACGCATGCGGAGATTGCTCTCCTTAAAAGGCATGCACACCTCTGGGAACTCCAGATCCCTTTTTATCCCCCTTTCAAATACATATGCATACAATTTCACAATAGGTTCATACATATTCATTTTTACGAATTTCGCGTGACATTTGCCGCTAGTTCTTTTTTATCAGAAAGAATTCTTGGGTCAAGTTGCCCTGCTCCCGCAGCAGTTTCTGTTTCCCCCTGTCTCCCCGCTTATCTCTGTCCTTCACTGAATCCCTGAGCCTAGGCATAGCTATGTTTCAAACTACAGGCTTAACTCAAAGATGTACATTTCACCTAAATCAAAATGGATTTCTACTCTGCGGGATTTTTATTCTGTCTCAACTGCACATGCTCTAAAAAGGTGGGACGTAGGAGGAACAATGTTAAAATGTTAGAATATGTATGACCATTTATGAATATGTAGTTTGCTGATGCAATACCCAGGGTATATAAGGGGTGCCACTGTGTTGACTGGTGCGCCTCTAGTTGTGGCTAAACACCCAGCGCTGTTCCTTTTGCTTTACTGACTTTGTCCTCTATTGTCCCTTATTAAATTTTCTTTAAATTTTAACTGAGGAGTGGGCTTAGTTTCTCACATAGCAAAGCCGAAACAGTTCAAGGAAAAACAAAACCAAAAAACCCCCAAAAAGCTGCCAAGAGGATTCCCGGTAGAGTCTCCAGGCTAGGGGAAGGGTGTGAGAGTCTGTCAAAATTTTCCCTCATCTGCCTCATGATC
>NW_005060072.1:0-1404 GCF_000277835.1 Geospiza fortis
AAAGAAAAAGAAAAAGAAAAAAAGAGACAGAGGCCTTGCTCAGATGATTGAGCCCTACAATGGCAAAGACGGATGATATCTCTTCTATGCCTGAGAGGAGGAACTATAAGGAACTGCTGGACTCATGTTCAAATGATATGAATTAAGCTCTCTGAAATCATCTGTAACATAGACTACTGTTGAACTTAGATTGTTAAACTTTCAGAACAGTTTTTAAGTTTCTCTCAGTGGTTGCAAGGTTTGGATATTTTCAGTGAGGTTTTCATGCACTCACAGCATTCCTGGTATTTTAGGAGTGGTAGTAGCTTCTGATGAAAGTGTGTCCATTGGCACAACTGGGCCTTGTGAGCCTCAAGTAGCACAATGCTGTCACCAAGGTGCTCTCTGTCATTAATACCACAGTGCAGGTGATAATTAGTTTTATCCATAGGTTCTGTTAGTTTAGCAAATGTTTATTCATACTGAACCATGTTTTACTGGCAGAGAGCTCCAAATTCAGATGAATCTCAATTTTCTATTATTTTTAGCAAGTTTTGAGTAATTGTTTTCTGAGAACCACAATTATTCCTTTAAAAAGTCATATATGTAGGGCTCCCAGAGAACACAAGGTATCCTAACACAGGAGGACAGAAGGTGCCTGCTAATCTTTTCCTGTAATTTTCTTGATCCTACAGTGCCTTGTACTGCTGAGGAAATGAGACACTGAGCCAAAACCATCTCCCCAGGGAGTTGCCAAAAAGATGCCTTGTCCCTGAACTGTGAAGATCATTTTTTATTTCTTGCTCCCATTTAAAAAATGATGCACAGGCTTGTTGGGCTTTCTTTATTTGGTGCAATGATCACAACATGAACAAATCAGACATGCACAATAAGGAGAAGACAATAATATTTGACTACCGTTTGTACCATTGCAGGAATAGTTTTAGCCTGTCAATGCTTGTCTTGCAGGGTTTGGGTGGACTCTGCAGTGCAGAAGGCAGTGATGACCATCTGAAGACCAAGTTGTTTGACACAGAATCACAGATTCACACATTTACAGAATGGCTGATGTTGGGTGGGATCTCTGGAGATCACCTAGTCTGACTCCTCTGCTCAGAACCGGGTCACAGGAGGCTGTCCAAGACTGTGTCCACTTGGGTGTTGAATATTTCCAAGGATGGAGTCTCTATAGCCTTTCTGAGAAACAAGTCTGGACACTGGATGCTGCTGAGAAGAACCTGGCTTCATCTTTTTCACCTCCCTTCCCACTGATAAGCTCCACCAAGCTTTTTCTTTCCTAGGCTAAACAGTCCCATCTCTACCATCCTCTCCTTGGATGACAGATGCTCCTGTGCCTTAATCATCTCTGTGGTCCTTCCCTGGAGTCATTCCAGTATCTAAGGGACTTTTTTTTCCTGGGAACCC
>NW_005060073.1:0-1404 GCF_000277835.1 Geospiza fortis
ATGCAATTTATAGTTTTCTGCATCCAGTAAAATCAAAGAAAGTTTAAATAAAAACAAGAAATAAGAATAATTTGCATATTATATACCTCCCTTACATACTCTTCCTGCCTGTTTTGATAAGAAATTAAATATTAAGGAGCATGTACTTGTAGAATGAATGCATTTCTGAGGCTGAAACTCACACATTCATGAAAGCAGGATAATGTTGTGGAAAGCATTCTTCTGTAGAGCAGTTGTTCCTGCTTAATCAAGGTATTCAAGCTACTTTCAAGTTTTGTCAATGAACACTCAAAGCGCCCAAACATTCTGTGGTTTGATTATCTGGTTAAATGTTAGGTCAGAGCACAATTTCAAGTACGTCACTGAACTCCACGTTTAGGCAAATCCTGATTTGCACTCTCTAAAGAAATATCAGAGCTAGAAATAGAAGTTTAACAGTTTCTCTGACTATTAAAAGTCATCACTTATCTTGCATTTTTTATGAACTTACTAATGTAATTCTACACCACTGGAACCCACTTCTCTTTGTGTGGAGAAAGATTATTGTGGAGAAAGATGATTAACTGCCTTGTTTAGCACTGGCAATGTTGTAAGCAAAATAAAGCACATTGCCAACAAGCCTAGTTTCCTTTACATGTACTTGTATCCCACTCTTTAGCCCCTGAAGCAGTAATCTTACCTTCTCCACGTCCTCTGTATGACTGTCGCAGCGTAGTTCTTCTTCCGAAAAAGCTCTTTCCTTTTTCTTTCCTTTTCTATGATCTGCATTCGAATCTCTACAGGGATTAGTTCAATATTTGTACTTTGCCATGGAACAGAACATAACTGATCATCAGCATTCCTGGATCCAATCATGCCTGTTTTTTCCAAGTTCAAACCATCATCAGAAGCAGAACATGCTATTGGGTTTCTTGGCACAGTCCTGGTAGGTTCTGCCTCAGCAGACAATAATGAAGAGGCCTTTTTTGCCATTTCATTGTTTCCCACTTTGACAGTTTGTTCTACAGCATGCAGGCTGTCATTTCTGCTGCTTACAAACGCTGTTTTGGCACTTCCTGGTCTACTAGAACCAGCTGGTGAACATCTCTTACCATTCACCTCTTTGTTTCTGGGTTTCTGCTGGTGCCTTTTGCCTTTGGAAGAAGCTTCACCCAGCTTGGAGTTTTGCGCCATTCCACCGGTACAACCGACATCGCAGAAGAGCACAGCCCTTCCTTCACCATGGTCCCTCCTGCCAGAGGGAGGCTGACTTGCATCCTTCAGCTTCTCCCCAGCACTGGCAGCCCTACAGGCAGGAGCAGAAAGCCTCCTGCTCCTCCGCGCACAGGCATCCGTTGTGTCGACAGCGTGCTCCTTGTGCTTCTCTCCGTCCGGCTCCGCAGCAGCTGCAACCTGAGGTTTCAC
>NW_005060074.1:0-1402 GCF_000277835.1 Geospiza fortis
AAATTTTCAGAATAAATGTTCACCTTGACCTTCACATGCTATCTTTCTAATTTTCAAAGTGACACTGTATCAAATGCAGTGTTTCACAATTTGGTTCAAAAAGTGTTTTGTCGTGTGGCTAAGTCACAGAGTTGATGTTACTTGTTGTAAAGAAGAAAATTGCCTTTTTCGATCTTGTTAGCAAGGAAAAGTTGATTTATATTAGACTAGTCTAAAAATCATCATTCATAAATTATTTTCCCATTTATAAAATTGTTCATTATACTTCTTGTGGAACTTTTCCTGGTGAGGCCCACATAAGTTCAGGTGTTTGATAATCCTGGTGAAATATATCTACAGCTTATGAACACAGAGTTCTCTTCCAACTGGTGTTGCTTCTAGCTCAGCCTATGACTCTTAAAGGGATTCTCTTCTGTATTTGATCATGAACAGTAATTAGGCAATTGTTATCTATTTCCCTGATTCATCTTATAAGGATATGATGATTCTGCAGTGTCAATATGAGTTATTAACAATAGTTAATAACCGTGCCAATAGTAAAGTTGATTCTGCACTAAAAAAGGGGTAGGTCTTCAGAGTGAACAGATTCTGCTTTATTTCCCAATTGTGCAGTCTCAGTTCCTGCAGAGGTGAACTTTAAGAACTCTAAATAATTAATTTGTCTCCAGTAACATCATGTAAAGGCAAAGATACTCTGTGGTCTCAGCAGTGCCAACCCCTTCAAAGCAGAATTAGTCTTGATTTTCACAGTACAGGTGAAGCCATGCCATGAAGTCTGGTATTTTGTGCCTGTCACCTGTTCCTGTGTTACCCCAAAGCTGTTTGGGCAGCTATGTGCTGAAACAGATTGGAAAAGCAATTCATCTTCTTTTCTTGTGAGGTAGAAAAAGGAGGAAAGGAAATTACCAAGACATGGTCAAATGTTTTATATCATAAACTATATTTCAGATTTTTCTGTAGGCATCCAGAGAGATTGCTTGCTGGTTATAACCTCCCTTTGACAAAAGTGATGTAAGTTACAATTTTTAAAGCATCATTCAGAAGCATTTTGCAATTAGGTCTAGAATTGAGTGTGTGCAGTTAAAAACTGGTTAAATGCTGTGAAACTATTTCTCTGGATACAAAACTGTAATTGTGAGTAACTCTGCTGCAGTCATTTGATAATAAAACTGCTGTTAACCAAAACTGACAGAAAACTGTTTGCAGACATGGAACAGTACCAGCAAAAGTAAAAGTCAATTAAACCCTTTGAAGCTTTATAGTGCTCATAAAAATGTTAATACCTTATGTACTCACAATTAGCACCTTCTTTTATAAGGTGAAAAAAAATCCATTATTACACAGAGATCTTTCTAAGTTCAGTATCTCAGGCTGTATTTTCATAGTCATTATTAACTGATCT
>NW_005060075.1:0-1402 GCF_000277835.1 Geospiza fortis
TTCCCCCCTTGAACCCATCATTTTACCCCCAAGTTCAGAAACTCAAATCTTGCACAGAACCTTGTCAGTTGCCGGAGCTAAGCCGTCTGGGCTTTGTAACCAACCTGCTGCTTGAAGTTAGCAGAGACAGTAAGGCCCATTTCAAACATGTTAGCACCTGTACCTTCACCTGTAGATTTGTTTGTAAATACATTAGCACACATTCCTTGCAGGAGAACATTCCATGCAGGAGAAAGCCCTTGTCAAAAAGGCAGTTCCATGATGTAGACTACAATCTCACACATGTACTGAACTCTGAGGTCCAGGTGCCTAAGACACCCAAAACATTTCAGGGAAGCCCTTCTCCTATGAGTTCATGTGAGACTGCCCATCAGCTCCAAAGCACAGGTTTCTGGGAATTCCAAACCTTATTATGTCATTATCCCAGTTCATTCTGTGGCAGATTCATATCTTAAGCATTGCTGAAACCAGGTATCAGAAAGTAGGCAGATATTTTTGGAATTTGACTGCAAGATTTAGCTATAGAAAGAGAGGAGTCATATGGATCTCACTCAGCTGTAGACGTTTACACTGTAAGTATGAACACCTCTAGCACTCACACTCTCTCATTGCTCCTGCCATGTTCTTTGACAACGGATATCTAGTACTCACTTCATTGTTTAACATGGAAGATTTTCTGCCCCAAACAAAATTAAATCAGGTTATGATTCCTAGTATCTAGCTTTAGTAATCTAGAAAATACCTTGAAGTCTAAGATACCTTTTAGAACTGTTTATTATCAATGAGGTGAATCAGGTGATCAGAGTAATAGTTTATTTCATCTGTCCTCACCAATTTCAGCCTGAAATAAATGTTGTAAATGTTCCTCCTCCAACAATTAAAATGAAACAAAATATCACTTCCACAAAAAATGGACCATATTATTGATTTGTGATACTAGATGAGCTACTGAGTAAACAAATTAATGCATTTGAGCTAATTTCATAGAATCACAGAAAGGCTGATGTTGGAAGGGAAATCTGGGTGTCATTTGGTCCTAATCCCACCTTGCTCAAGCACTCTCACCTACAGCAGATTTCCCAGCACTATGTCCAAACAGCTTTTGCATTTTTCCAAGGATGGAAAGGATAGATCTATTCAAGGATGGATTTCAATAGGTATGTTACATGTGCTAGTTTCATTTTAAATGGGAGTTTTAAGAGATACCAGATTTATTTGCTCTTTCGAGAGTGAGGTTTGGACACATTCATCAACCATATTAACACATATTTCTTCTCAGATGAACACATATAATTTGAATTGTTCTTAGGAACAAAAACATTGTCCCTAATAGGAAAAAAAACCAACTATAAAATAATGATAGTGACTGGTTACATTCATTGAATTAAATTAAAAAAAAAAA
>NW_005060076.1:0-1402 GCF_000277835.1 Geospiza fortis
AAAAAAAAAAAAAATTTAAGCATGTCTGCTTACTTGAATTAACCGAGAGATAAAGCTTCAACTTAAGGAATGTCAGAATGCCTCCAGATTAATATTTTTCTGGAATTTTCATTATAATATTTTTGTCCTGATTTGAGGAAAAAAGCAAATGTTAAAATACGCAAGTTTCCTATGGGATAAGACTTCCAAATTTAGCTCTGCTGCAGGAGACATAAAAGTTGTCAAAATCCAGAAAGATATGTGTTTTCCATGTGTACTCATACTTCTGTACTCCTGCATTCTCCTGACTTCTCTAAACAGATTTTTCCTACCCTAAACAGTAGGAAACACACTTTCCTTTTCAGTCTTTATGTAGATCTGTGTGCTTGGTGTTGGTGTACACAGGCTTCTCAGACTCAATGAAAAAAATGTTTAAAAATGGTTTGTTCATTGTAGTAAGTTAAAAGAGACATACCTGGTGACTCCAAGCTGCGTGCTAGCAATCCGTAATTATCAGAGTTGAACATCAAACCAGCAAGGTAGCTTGAGAGAAGGATTCCACCCAGTTCTTATCTGCAAGTTCCAGTGCCTTTCTCCTAAGATATTTGTATCTCTTCTTCCCAATTACCTCTGATCACTTGGGTGCTACCTCTGCTGCATCCTTGAGAAGAGCTATTTCTTGTTTATCCCAGGACTCCTCCACTTTCAGGCATCATGGAAGTGCTGATAATTAAACTCGTGTCAACCAATTATGGTTGCAGATAATTTCTCAGTTTAGAACCTTTGTATTTCCAGCATTAAGGAGACATACAAGGGAACTATGGATAAGTTGAAATAGTCCTTCAGTTACCGCAAAAGTCTCTGTTGATTCAAAGGTAGAATATCAGGGCACAAAGCAGCACTACCCAAAGCTGTTCCCTATTTCCATTTAGGGCCTTATTCTCTTCAGGGTGTGCATGAGGGTGTGTGGATGAGAATTAACTTCATTCTAGTCAATTAATTTAAATGGCTGCAAAATTCATACTACAGAAAGGGAAAGCCAAACATATTTTATTGATGACAACACTGCCCAGGATGCTGTACCACAGACTGTAATAGTTCTCATACCTTTGGTACATTTGCTTACTACCAGCACACCCAAAGCAGTATGAGTTTGAGGTTATCACATTGTGCTTTCACCTGCCAAATCTGACTTAACAAGCTTCTGATGAAATGCTAAATTCATCAGTTATAAAGTATTCTCATTCCACACAGATGCTTGGGAGCTATTTCAGTTGCAATGTTTTCCTTCTAAAACCTCATTCCCCAAGTGAGAAAACCATTTGCCCAGGAAGGTTTGGAGCAAAGAAAATCTCATGGATGTGTGCTATAATTTCCCAAACAGAACATAAACCAGTAGAAATGTCCACACTTTTTTTTTTTT
>NW_005060077.1:0-1402 GCF_000277835.1 Geospiza fortis
AATATTACACCAGCAGCAAAGCTTGAACAGTAGAGAACAATCAGCACATGGCAACAAGGCTGGAGATGGCAGATGCCACACTCCAGGCTGGGCTGTGAACGGAACCCACCAACACAAACTGCCTGGACTGGCTGAGCTCACACACAGCCCAGCCCTTCTGGGCATCACCAGGACAGACATGAGGCTCTGCCCATCCAGGCTTCTTCCTAACTATTGAATAACTGACTGCCATAGGACACCACATTTCAATTAGATGCAAAGTCTTATTCTTTTGGGTTGGATTTTTTCCTTTCCCTCCACAGAAAAGTTCCAAGGTCCTTCACTTTTCTCTCCCAACTCAGTTTGAAATTTTCTTTTCAGGGATTTCTCACACACCAAAATCCTCCCCTCCATTCACCCCTTCCACAAGCAGATTATTTTAATTAATATTTACTTTATACTATAACACAGTCACCCTGCAGAGTATCTATTTTGTAAACATTACTGGAAAAATGATCATATTTGTTAACTGGAGGATCTTAATTAGCACAGTTCTCTAGAAGGACTCTGTCCAGTACTATGTCCAAAGATGTGAATAGCAGTTGCCACTCTATTTCTGGAAATTCTGCTTGATCATCTTTTAAAGTATCTAAATGATATATATATACATGTACCATGGGATCATAAAATATACAATGCATTAGAAAGTATGCTCTAATGCTAATTTGAAATTATAGCAAAATATATGTAATTTGATCTAATGTGCTTTACTGCACCTTGGAGGTGTGACCTACTACACAGTTTGAACTATCCAGGCCAAAAGCAAAATGCAGCTTTCAATTTAGATTGAAAAATTAGATTAGTGTGATGTGCTGCCTTTTTTACAAATGTTGCATACAACTAAAAAAAAACCCACCAAAACACCAATATTGGTGTTAAGGATTTCTCAGTGTTAGCAGAATGTCACGAGTTTTGTCATCCCGCACTGCAATGGGAGATATTGTTATTTAGTCACATTGCAGCTCCCAGAATAACCTGGTCATGTGCTTGCTAAGCAAGAATAAGCAAAGCAGACCTTGTAACAAAGGATGTGTTCTTTCATTTCACCAAATTCAGTGATAACATGAACTAGATTCAGGCATCAGAAGACTACAATAAATGGAGAAAAATGTGAGTCAGCAGGCTGTGCTAGACACTGACTGGACAGGACAATAATTAGTTCAATGCAGGTGCTTAAAGGTTTATGGAATCAAAGGTCAGAGGAGGGTAAAAAAGAGATGGTCCTAACCTGAAGACAAGAAGCAACACAAGGACACAAGAAACATTATAACACAACACAACTATCAAGATCTGATAACCTCACTTAATTGTGGGTTATTTTGTGATTTGTAGTAGACATTTGAATTAATGTAGGTGTTCTGTA
>NW_005060078.1:0-1402 GCF_000277835.1 Geospiza fortis
ATTCAAGGTGAGGCTGTGCCAGTACAGAGCAGAGGGACAATCCCCTCCCTTGACTCACTGTTGAGGCATGCTGCTGACTTACATTCAACTTTCCATTGACCAGGATCCCCATGGCCCTTTCCATGGCAGTGCTTTTCCTGAAGCACATTTCTTAAATCCATTCTCTCTTAAAATTATGACATGAGTAATAGAGCTTTTAAATTTCATCTTGATTAGGGATACTTATAAGCACTCTCTGTAAGTACTGACCCATGGTCGTAAGACTAGCAGTAGCCATGGTGGATTACTTACCAGTTTGTGTTTATCCCTGCAATTCCTTCAGTACCGTAGAAACTTTATGGGATATTTTTTAACATTTGGGAGCAGATGTAAACATTGGAGATAATGTGTGGAGAAGAAAAATTGTCAGTCAGGAAAGAATGATGTTTCTTTATTGCATTACTGTTATAATGAATTTTCATACTAGTGAAAATGCTTGCCCTCTTAGAACACCCTAGTGAATGTCCCTGCTAGCAGAAAGGTCAGGTTATAAGATGTGACTAATATTATTGTCAAAGAGCTCATATATTTCAATGCCATTTTTATTGTGCCTTTGTTTGGCACATATTGGGTGAGAGGAACATGATTTTTCATCCTTTTTAAAGAGTAGGTAATGGATAGCACCCATTTAGAGGCACAATACTTTCATTAAAAGCATTCTGTGCTAGATGGATCATACCTATCTGTTTCCTATTTTTTTTCCCCTGTGACAAGTTGCTTAGGGACACTATGCTGCTGACAAAGAAAGATTTCCCAAACAAGGTAATGTACAGAAGCCTGTGGGTAAGTCAAGTACTTCTTCCCTATTCATTCTGCTTTTGAGACAGTATATGTATTGCTTACTATCTTGACAGGCATCCTTACCCTGAAGGCAGTACATCAGCAAATGTCAGGTCATGCGGGCAGCCCCTTCAGTGTGCTAACTGAAGGGGGTTACTTCATAATGGTAATGTCACCATGATTGATATAAAGACATCTTCCATGTGAAGGCAAGTACTTGGAAGATGCCTATAGGTATCTACTGTAGATAAATCACAGCCTTGTTTCAAGCCATTTTTATGGAAGAAGAACAGACTAGAGAGCAATTCACTATCTAGTCCAAATAGATAGAAGTGAATTGGGTGAGATCTGCATTCAATTACAGAAGATCTAAAAGTGAGGAGATAAACTATTCTATCCTAGAGAAGAACATGAAGCTTTTTTTGAGCTTAGATATGCCATAAGGAATATTGGATATTCTTACTCCATAACAACTAAAGAGAGAAACATTAAAGTCCAGAATCCAACCTGAAGAACAAAGTTTAATTTGCAAACAGCCTTGCTTATAAACACAAACATAATCTTTCTAAGAGAAAGATTTTTT
>NW_005060079.1:0-1402 GCF_000277835.1 Geospiza fortis
TCTGGAAAAGCTCAATTTCTTAATATCTGCTTTCACTGCTGGGGATGCATCTACCACAGGCTTGCTTTCGTTCATTAGTATTGAAGCTGAGGTGTTACCTATAAAAATTGAAGTGTCAGAATACATGTTAGTACAAACTGCTGAGGCACAGAGCAATGTGCTGCCAGATTTTAAGTGTATGTTCATGTGTGAAAGGGCTGTGATAGCTGCAAGCATGCAGATCCTAACCAAGGGAGGACTGAAGCAAAGGATTTTGGGTGATGATTTTAAGAAAGCTCTCAGTTTTGGGTGGAATGGAAAAGGTTCTTTCTCATCAACTGAATGATTCAATTAATTGTTTGGATATATTATGTGTATGAGGAGTTCTTGGGGCATTGCCTGGAAAGTACTTGAGGAAGGGAGTAACAGAAATGGGGCACAATTTGAGTGGCACAGGTTGTAGTTTTCAGCTCAGGAGTGGCTTCACACTCCTAAAAGCTGAGGGCTGACTCACCAGAATGAAAGAGGCAGAAGCATCTAGGTGTGCTGAGTACATGAAGCACTGGAGAAATAGCTTTAGATACAGGCTGTGTGGCTGTAACATGATTCCAGACAGGTGTTTCCAGCAGGGAAAGCAGTGGTTTTACTGCTCTGTAGTACCTGCAGATTCTCACCTGGTCTGCCCTGGTCTGCTTCCCTGTGCTTTCAGAAGATGGATTCAACCTACAGACTCAAAGAGCTCTGAACATGAGGAGGAGCATGAAATATGAATTCTGTCTTCTGAAAAACTGAGAAATGGGGAGAAAAAAACTGAAGGTCAGAAAAAGAACAGGTGGGGACCTATGCTGCTCATGTGTACTTTTAAGATGGCTACTGAGATCTGAATAGGTGCACACAAGGTTTACCTTCTCTCTGAGTTGCAGAGGTGCTTTGTGCCAGCACGAAACATACAGTTGGCTCTGTCTTAGACATCGTGCCTGAATCTGCGCCTTGCATGCTCACAGAAAATGTGCTAACAAGAGGTTTCAGTGGACTTCTGAAATGTCTCACACAAGGTTAGCAGGAAAAAATTCAGCTGTAGTGAGCAAAGAATAAAGAAATGACATGAATTTAAAATTAACAAGGAAACAGAAGGAAAAATAGAGGATTAACTGATCACGTCTCATCACAAACAGCTCACTGTGGGTGACCTCCCTGTACATTTGTGATTTGGGAAGGAGCTGACTGAGAAGCAACATGAGAAAATTTGCAAATCACAATTACAACTGGAGGGAAACCCAAAGAGATGTGTTTGCTGCCATGTGGCTCATTCATTTAACTCATTTCAAGCCCTTCTGCCAATCAGCATCAAGATGTCCAAAAGTGACTTTATTTGGTTTGCTCAGCATGGGTTTGCTCACAGGGGTCTACAGGGATGGGTTCA
>NW_005060080.1:0-1401 GCF_000277835.1 Geospiza fortis
ACACACACACACACAGAGTTCTTGGTTAATTTCAGTTTGGATTGATTGACTGAATTTTGTTTCTAGCTCTTTTTTTTTCCTTAGTGTGTCTTAAACACCTAGTAAACAGTAGAGTGAACCTTGCCAATGAACTCTGTTGTACTGTTGCTTGGTATTAAATCTGGTTTTTACTATAACTTGCTGGTGATTCATTAAACGATCTCAACCACTTGTTCATAACAGTCAAGGCTAGAATATACCTGACCAGGTGATGTTTGAGGGATTTCCTTGTCTAGGACATTGCCTTACTCTTCTGAAAGCACCTCTCCAGCAATCAGTTTTGTGTTAGCCTCACAAGAAAGAAAGAGGAATATTCACTATGCATAATCTTCATATAAGTTCATAATACATGGTCTTCATACAAATTAGTACTTCCAACACTCCATCAGAAAAATTCTTTACAAATTTCCCTGTATACCTAATACCAACTGCTGTTTTAATCAGAAATCTAAATTTATCCTGGTTTCTTACATGGCACTAAGATAGCTTTTACACCAGAGATACTATTAGCTTGTGATATTTTATAGGAGAACTGTAGTGGTTTGTACACATCTAGCTCAAAGTGATAAAACCTCCATATAAATCAATGTTTTCTTCATTTTGCTATCATATGTAAATTGTGGTCTTGCAAAGTACGTAAGGAAAAGCATCCTAATGACAACATTTCATCAATTTTTTCTCTCTTGGGAGTTAATAGAACCATGTAAATTCTAATGCTTAAGTCTATGGCATCAGTGCTTTTTATTCCCCTGGAATGACATTATAGACTCACCCCAGGTCTATGCACATCTCTCCTAGTGGTTATATGATCATGTGTTCCCATATTACCAAGTCTTAATAACTTTTGTAAAGCATTGCTCTACAGTTCATTGATGCACTGCAGGTATCATAAGTAACTGCAACTCTGAAATAGAGACATTCTATCCCATTTACTACATCTGCTTGTTTTGTCAGTAATTCATTTCACTCCCAGGTTCCTATCTCAGAGTTTCTACTGTAATATGGGAGGGGATGAAGTTTTGGTATGACCATAGTCATCCCTCATTGTCATATTCAAGAAAATGGTCTTGACCGTGGTCTGATAAAGTGGTGGGGAATTGGGATCTTTGTGCCACAATGCTGATAGGATTTAGGCCTAAACAAAATATGACAATATTGGCTTTTGGGGGATGCAGTTTGGAGTAGCCTTCAGAATGTTCTAAACAGGTGCCTGCAGGCCAAATCGCACCTAGGCATACTCCATCCCACATCTTGTCTTTTCCTCAGAGGAAGGAGGGAAAATATTTTTGTCTGACATTAATATTTTCTCCTGTGATAGCCACCATTTCTGTATCGCTCTGAATTGAGACTGAGTTTCCAATG
>NW_005060081.1:0-1401 GCF_000277835.1 Geospiza fortis
TCTCATAGAAGGTTCTGGAAGCCTTCTGGCCAATAACAGGCTGTTGATCTATATGGCCATTCCCTGTCAGTCACAGAATTCTTTACTCTTCATGATGTTATCCATTGTGATTTCTCCCAAGACTTCATGTTGGTACTGGGACATCGAAGCACTGACTGTCTGCTGTGTGGCTGTGTGGGTCAGCTCTCGGCCCATCCTCTCCAGGACAAGCTCCCACACCTGTCCAGGGCAGAGGGATTAGAACAAGATGATCTTTGAAAGTCCCTTCCCACCCAAAACATTCTGTGTTCTCTTATTCTATGAATAAATGTTTCAGTCTGCACCTCTGCATTTTTCTGCATGGGAGTTGAATGAATTATGCAGCATCTTCAGGATGTTGTGGCAATGCAAAAATTAGCTACTGATTTTTGGAAAACTCTGTTCAAGCTTGTGACAGCTTGAATTTAAGCTTGGTTTTGACTTTTTGAGCTGAGAGGACTAGATCATATCATATATTGTTTGGCTTTTCCCAACGAGAACAAGGCTCATTTCTGAAGTGCTGTTTGTAGGCTAAGAGATCCATGTAAGTACATTGGAGGCATGTCCCACTACCTGATTAATGTCTTTTATTTATATTTCTGTAACACATAGGATTTGACCTGATGGATTCATTCAGCGTGAAGCAGATTTTTGGAATGAAAGAAGATGGGATTCAGAGTGCTTATGTACGGCTTGGAAGCTTTCCTGTTGTTCAGAAAACTGAGTGAGTACTTTGGGTTTTTACTTTATTTCCATCTGAACCTCTGCCTTACATTATTTGGTTCCTTTATGTTAACTTTGTAGTAGCTATCTGGTACCTACAGGTATATTTCTGCTTTCAGCAGCTGTTTCAGTTCAGCTGGCACAGAATATGCACAACGTGGTCAGGAGTCTCAGCAGTCACTACAGGCTCCATCCTGGCACAATATTAACTGTGTTTAGTGTAGCTCAGTGGTTCTGAGGAGCAGTATCAAGACATTCACCAAAGAACTTAGGGCTACGTAAATAGCTTCTAAAGGGAATATTGAATATCTCACTCCCATTGAGATAGGAATGTGCTAAACTCAGGAGACCACTTGCTGGTAGATGCTGTGACCAGTTAGCAAATGTGGATTCTGGCCTTGTAGAAGAATGAGCAGTTTTTAATCCTGCGTCAATGTGGAGTCAGTCCTCAGAGTCTTTTAGGACTTAAGGCTTCCAGTTGTGTCACAGTTTATCCCAAATGTTTCTTTGGGTTGTCACTTGAGCCCTGCTAGCATTAGCCTTGAAAAGAATGAGTGCATAATTTCACTGTGTAACTAAGAGCCATGGATTGAATTGCCATCATTAACATTTTTGCAGTAAATTTCTGAGTGCTGGTTTGAACTTCAGCTTAAAAAAAAA
>NW_005060082.1:0-1401 GCF_000277835.1 Geospiza fortis
CAGTGGTGTTGGAGTGAGTGCACTCAGGGAGGTTTCTCTCAACCTGTCCCTAGCAGTAAAGGACACGCTGTGCCTTCTGTTTTCCAGTCGCATCCAAGTGCAGCTCGGGAAACACAACCTGGAGCTCACCGAATCCACACAGCAGTTTATCAACTCTGCTAAAGTCATCCGCCACTCTGGCTTCAGCTCCTACACCCTGGACAATGACATCATGCTCATCAAGCTGGCCACCCCAGCCACGCTCAGCAAAGCTGTCCAAACCGTTCCTCTGCCTACCAGCTGCGTGGCCGCCGGCACCACCTGCCTGATCTCCGGCTGGGGCAACACTCTCAGCAGTGGCTGTGAGTACTCTGGGGGAGCCTGCAGACCCTCGGGGGCCCAGGGCAGTCTCTAGGACCTGGCCATTAGCCCCCAACAGGACAGGCTAAAACACAGGGAAGTGCTGGGGGACAGCTTTTTGGAGTGATGCATCAGTGTAGGGACTGCACAGTTAATGTCAACAGAGTTGTCAGTTCTCTGAGAATAAGGGTAAAGTCTGGGACTGTGGAACTTGAATTCCTACCAGAGATCTCTGCTCTCTCACACTGATGGTCGGAGATGTGCATGGCCAGTGGTGTCTATTCCACTGAACCTGCACCAGAGGAGAGGATGATTTTCCTGAGGCTCAGGTTTCTTCCAGCGTATGTATCACAAGTGTGGCCCCTCCCTTGCCAACTGATGAACTTCCAGGTACCAGAAAAGTTAAGGTGGCTGCAGTGTAGAATGGTGGGCCCATGGGTAGAATTTGTTCCATCTCTACAGAAGGGACCCATGCTGTGCTTGCTGTTGACAGGAAGCAAGGATGGCTGCTAGAACAGGGTGTCCAGCATTTGCTTTTCTGCTAAGATCTTCCCCGAGCTCTGAAAAGGACTCAGCAATTCCAGCAACCATCTCTCCCTATTTCTTTGCAGCCAACTACCCCGACCAGCTGCAGTGCCTGAAGGCTCCGGTCCTCACCGCCGAGCAGTGCTCTGATGCCTACCCTGGGCAAATTACCAACAACATGATGTGTGTCGGATACGTGGAGGGAGGAAAAGACTCCTGCCAGGTAACTCATCTGCCTCTCCTCTCCCAGTCATTTCTCTCCCACCTTTTCTCAGCTGAAGAGGCCTTCACATTACAGAGTCAGCTATACCCACTGCACTGGTAAATCTGAGTTTTTCAATGACAGCAGAGGCTTCAGGTACACATACCCTGAAGGTTTGCCAAGTACTGCATCCAGCAAAAGCAGGCAGCTGACTCAGCTGTGGTGCCCTTGGAGCTCAAGTCAGGCACGGTAGCATCAGGTGGAGAGTGTCAATCAGGAACAGCCTTTGTAGAACTTTTGTGCAGAGTACGCCCAGCAGGGCTTCCTCTGGGGTC
>NW_005060083.1:0-1401 GCF_000277835.1 Geospiza fortis
ATTTCATTTGAGTTTCCTAATGCCTCATTTAACTCACTGGTCACTGCAGAACTAAAGGGTTAAGTGGAATTCTAGCTTATCTATTTGTGACAAAATTATTGAGCTTATGTAAGATAAGAGTACTTCTTGTTTCTGGTTGCCAATCTAAGTGGGTTAACTATGACAAACCTGAATAATATTCAAGTTCTGAATCTCAGTATAAAGTTAGATAAACTCTGCAGCCATTTCATGGGATACCCATTCATTTTACCATTCAGATTACAGGAGTTTATCCTGAATAATTGTCCTGTGTGTTTTTGGAGTAACATCTGTTGCATGATATCATGTAATGGAATGTGGTGCAGCCTAATTTAAGTTGTTTTGAAACATTGCCATTGCACTGTAGTGGTGCCTGAGAGGGTGAGAGGTTTTGTGGTGTGTGTGATGGATAGATTGGTTACCAGTAGACAATATTGAGGAAGATGAACTTGCATTTGAACTGCAGAGGATTAAGTAATTTTACTCTGAGCTTGGTTTGTTTTACAGTTTTACTTAGTCTTCTTTCATCATTTGCCAGCTAATGCAATGACTGAATTCTACTTATATTAGGAAATCCATCTACAGTTATAAATATAACTATCAGTACAAAGCACCACTACAGTAGAGTCCCAGTCTTATTCTGGAGTGGAAGAAGTGGGCTTGAAAGAACTGTCTAGCTGTGGCATAGCTTGAACTGCATGAGACTTGGAAGATTTGCTGTGAAAACTTTCATTTATTTGATATTGTTTCTACAAAGATTTGGCTGCCTGTAGCAAGGATGTTCTGATGCATTACTATTTGGATTGTCACTTTATATGCTTACTTATATGATATGTATCTATTAAATCTGTGCAAATGCAGTCTAGATGGTTTGCAAAAATGGCAGTGCTTAATTAGTCACCACATCGAGACAGGAGTTCAAACATCTCACCTGCATTCCATTGTAGTGTCAGATAACTGTTGGGTTATCAATATTGTATGTTCCTGAAATATGAGCAATACCATTTGTTGAAGTATCCCTACAATCCATAATTTTAGCAGTATGGTGCTGAAAACACCATTTGAGTTGATTCTCAGCTGCCAGTCCTATCTGACCTTTGGAGATGTTGGTAAGCTGCCAAATACGTAGACATCTTGATATTATTATTTTTTTTAATATGAAGAGTTTCTTGCTAAGCAGTGTTTTCCAGATGCTGCTTTTGCACCAGCCCCTAATTAGGGAAGAAGTGTGAATGTCTCTACAGACCACTGTACCAGCTTTCAGAAATTCTTTTCTCCTCCCTGCTTTTGAATCTTTAAAATTTTTGGCAAGTCTGCGTATGCATGTTTCTACAGACAATAGAATGCTGATGCAAATTGAGAACAGCAAGCAAAATGTTGGGT
>NW_005060084.1:0-1401 GCF_000277835.1 Geospiza fortis
AAAGGTCTCTTGACCCTTCAAGTTGCCCACATTTTTGGGAATGTAACCAGTGACTTGTGTGCAAGTGATGGAGATGTTTTATAGCTCAGCTTTGGTGCTTTAATGATGTCCTGGATAGCTGCAAGCCCCTGGAAGTGATGTCAGAAAGATTAACCACAGTCTTTCATAAAACTAAGTCACTTAATAGTTGTAAGTGTTGTGGCCTAAAATGTTACATAAAGTAAGCACATGAAACAAATACCTTGTTTCTTGGGAGAGGAAACACTCTGTAAATTAAAAGGAATGAGAAACTGTAGCTATTTTTAATCTTTCTCCAGATGTTAAATGGACCTTTTCCTCTCATTTTGTGTAGCAGGAGCATAAATGATGCTGCTGTTGTGTCCACATCTGCACCCTGAGCACACAGCTTCTGGGTCAGACATGGTTCAGAATTTAAGCTTCATGTTTCTTGTGCCCTGCACTTATTTGTTCACTGTGGCTTATCAGTGGATAACACTGGAGTGTTGCAGATCATAAAATTATTTCAAGCTCACAGCACAGAGAAAACCCTTAAGCCAAACTAACCCCAGCTTGTATCTAAAGATAGTTGCATTTGCACCTACTCAGGATAGCTTGGAGGTTTTTTTTAATCAAAGTAAACTGTCCTTAGGTATCACTGGTATCTTAAAGCATTCCAGAAGTTACAAAGTAGTGAAGGGTAAGAATTTGAGGTTGATATTCATGGGTGTATTTTACAATGAAAATCACCAAGGTCTGGAGTCGGTTGCCCAAAGAGGTCGTGGAATCTGCAGCTTCCAAGACACCCAGAATCCAGCTGAACAACTTTTTATTTGCATTTCATTCCCTTTCAGCAGGGTTTGGGCTGAGTGATCTGCAGAGATCTGCTCTTACCCAGGCCGTCCATCACTTCCCACACACTGCTTTCCTCTGGGGGCAGAGATTTGTCCCCAGGGGACCCTTCAGGCTGGCTCCCAGACATGCTGTGTGAGCACAGGCTGCCCCTGGCTGGAGCCAGCACGGCCCAAATCCAGGATAAAACACTGTCCACATCCCTTGGGGACCAACTGCAGAACTTGAGGCCTGAGGTACTGAGGTGCATTTCTCTCTCTCGTGTCCACAGTGCTGATTTCTCCCCGGGGCAGCTTTGGGATGGAACAGGCTCCCTGTGGGATTCCCTCTCCCTTGGCAGCGAGGTGTATGACAGTGAGCTGGGGGATCCCCACTACGACCAGAGTCTGCTGGAGAAGCTCTTTTACACCACTCCTGTAAGTGGAGATCCAGAGGAACGTGTGCCTTCCCTAATGTGCAGAGCAGGGAGTTGGCATGATCAGAAAAATGACAGTTTTCAGTATTTTAGAGCTGGATAAGCATTAAGTATCATACAAAAATGCTTGTGAGTAC
>NW_005060085.1:0-1401 GCF_000277835.1 Geospiza fortis
TTTTTTAATGATGTTTTCTTTCCTATTGATCATGTGATAATTAAACTACCAAAAACTATATTCCTATTTAAAGTAGTGCTATCAGTTTGGAGACAGGAATGAAAGGTTTTACTCAGAATTTTTCTCCATGTACTTTTTCTTCATGTTAACTGTATAAAAGAGCTTTGGTGTGAATGTGCTTCTAGGATTTTAATCATTCATGGGCTTGCTTGGAAGCAGCAGCTTCTCACTTGATCATGTTTTATCCAAGTGACATGAAGTAATTTCCATATTAGCTTTTCCATTTACTTACGAAAGTTTTATGAATGGCTTTTGTGTTGATTCTCCCCTACTCCTTCTCTCCCTTCAACTGAGAGCCTGCCTCCTAGCCCAGTTGTGCTGCTCCAGAAAGAAAGCTAGGGCTTCCCTTGTCATGGAAGCTAAAGTTTTATGCCATAACTGTTTCTGCTCGTTGATAGATGCAATCAGTAGAGAATTGCAAATGTGTTGGGATATCTGCATCCCTTTGTGCTTTGTACTAAGTCTTTATTCTTTGTTTTTTCCCTTGTCATCTGTTATATCTATCACTACAAATAGAAAAGATGTACCATGCAGATGGAAAAAAGACTTATTTAGACATGTAAAGTCATAGAAAAGGGCATGATTGAGGCTCATCAAGTCAATCATTCTGTCCCTGGAAAGCATCATATATTCATCCATCTTACTTGCAAGATCTTGAAAACCTCTGTTGTTGGAAGCAATTATAACACTTCCATGTAATCTGTTACAGTACTTCAGTGTGCTTGTCTGCTGGACATATACATATGTATCTATTTATATCCGAATATGATCATTTATCCAGGCAACTTAAAACTCTTTCACAGGATTTACAAACCCCTTTGCTACTTGTCCACAGTGGATTGAGAGAGCAGTTAATTCTCCTGAGTGATGCAACCTTTTTACATGTTTAAAACTGCTGTTATATTTCCAACTGACATGTTATGAACTGACCAGCCCCTCTCCTTCATGTAATTTTATCAAAAAGATGGAAACACCAGGGCATATTAGGTTTCAAATTGTGAGGTTTGTTTGTGTTTTAATCATTATAATCACAAAGCTGGGGGGAGTGGCCAATCCCCCAGGGGCTATGCAGTCCTTCATAAGGACTGCAACAGGTCAGAGAGATGAGCAGAGAATAACTGTTTGAAATTCAGTAAAGGCAAATGCAGGGTCCTGCACCTTAGGATGAATAATCCCAGGCACGAGTACAGGCTGAGGGCTGCTGGAAAGCAATTCTGCAGAGAAGGACCTGGGGGTCTTATGGCAACAAGCTGTCCATGTGGCAGCAGTGTGCCCATGTGGCCAAGTATCCTGGGGTGCACTAAAAAAGCATTCCCAGCAGGTCAAGGGAGGTGATCCTGC
>NW_005060086.1:0-1400 GCF_000277835.1 Geospiza fortis
TGTTCCCTCCCAGCCTCTTGCACACCCTCATGTCTGCTTATTGAGAGAGTAAAGAGTGAGAAACAGAGGAGGCTTGAACAGTGTGCATCTTTCAGTAACAGCTAAAACAGGCACTTTATTTGCTCTGTTTTAGTCACAAATAAAAAGCACAGAACCATGTGACCTGCTATGAAAAAAATTAACTCCATATGGAATACCAGAAGTTCTGCCATAGATGTGGAAATAAAGAACTACCAGCTCTCATTCATTTTGAACTTGGCAGCTCCATGTTTCATATAATACCCTCAAGTTCTCATACCATAGGAAACTAGTAGAAATGTAGAACAGAGTAAGATCCCTAACTGTCCAAATAGCAGTCCAATTTTATGTCTGGTACCACAATAACCCAACAGAAATGGACTGTTCTGCTGGAAACAGGAATTAGGCAGGATGTGGAAAAGTCAGCATTTTTTCTAACTTTCACTTACTGCATGATAAAAATCCAAACTGTCCAAAAGTGAAAACAAAGAAGGTAAAGGTACTAAGTCTTCTGTACCTACCTGGTCCACTCAACATAGCTTTTATTGTTCCTGATGTTAATGCATGCTCTCGTTTTACAATGAACTCATGGCCATCAGAGGATATTAACTTCACATACATAGCATCTGGGCCCTCACACCCACCGTATGTCTTCTCTTCTCCATCTGTAATGGAAAAACAACAACAGTTTCAGAGCACAATATACTGATTCACATTACTAAAAATGCAAGTTGCAGTTTTTTCTATGACTACATTTGCAGACTGAAGAGCCCAATACAACCAAAAATGAGAAAGAAGCATTTTGCATATTTGAAGCTTATTTTTCTGAAGTAACCAGCAATCTGTTTTAAAGTAATTTTGCAAAACTTGGAATTTTTTTATTAACATCCCTCCATCATCGAATTCTGACATGATTTTAAAAATCTCCATAGGAATGAAATTTTCCTTTAGACATTCTCAAGTCAATTGAATATGCTACTGCTTCCTTCCATTAAATCTACAGTCATGTTTATCATACTAATACTTGCTAAAAATTAACCAAACACATATCTGATACTGAAAAATACAGACAGGAAAAAATGCCTTCTGAAGCACTGGTAAGAACAAAAGCAGTCAATATTCCTGCACTGAAGAAATGACATGAAGTAAGACTCATACTCTCTGACTGCCCAACCAGACCCAGAATCATACAGCATCAGTGCATACCTGTGCTGTGGCCTTTGGCAGAAAGCATGGAAAGTGCCAAAGCACGAAACCCAGGGAGATTTGAAAACTCTCCCCACAGCAGTTGGACGGTGCTTCCTCTGTTTCCCTTCTCCCTTCTGTTTCTCTGTATACCTGCTCTCTACTTTGTTGCTTCTGAAGGCTACATCCCCCTTCGC
>NW_005060087.1:0-1400 GCF_000277835.1 Geospiza fortis
AAAAAAAATGGTCTGGCAGCAGTGGGCTACTTTGACCTTGAATTCATATATCATTCTTAATACCATGATTCAAGCAAGTAGGATAAATAACTCCATGCCCTTTGGGCACAGATTGCTATACACAGTGGGTACTTTCCAGCAATGCAGATATTCTGTCCAATCTCCTTAGAGACAGAGAGACTTTGGGCCAAGCTCAAACCCCTTATAAACACAGCTGAGACTCCTTCTTTGGTATTCAGCTATTTTAGCTGACATTTGTACTAATTTATCTTTCTTTAAGTCTGTTCAGCTGCCTACATCTAGAGTGTGGAAAGTTGTTACACAGGAGTGCTCTGAACAGACAGATAAGCAACCCCAGCCACCAAAAGCAAAGCCCCTTTGACAACTTCAGCATTTTCAGGCACTGATTACTGGCAGTGACAATCGCTTCTAATGTACTCCCTGCCTGTAGGTATTGACGTGTTTGTTCTGATTCTCAGTCTTTGTTTAGAGCTTATTACTGTGATCACTTTTTCTGTTGTAGGTTTGCACATCAGCAGTTTAATTACAAAGACAGCTCTCTCTTAAATGTCAGCTTGCTATATTTTTGCTGTCCCTGTAGCCATTAACTCCTTTGTACTGATTCATGGGCACATGCTACCAACCTTGATGTCAATTTTATTTGTCCTTCTCATTTAAAACAGAGAGAAAAAAAAAGATGTCCTGTTTTTCGTCTGATACAAAAATGTTTGTGTCATGTTTATGTATGCACATTTACAGTTGTGTGTGAGGAAGATATATACTCATGAAAATGGGGAACATTTATTTTGATGAATGGCAGTATGTTGCTTAGTGATACATCAGGTCATATAAAATTGTCACTAAGCAACTAAATGTGATCTGACAACATTATGAATTCTTTTTCATGTGTTTACTGGTTTCTTAGAAGTGCAAGTATTTTTCTGCCCTGATCACTAGTAATTAACTGTAAGAATCTGTTTAATGCTTTTATTTTCACTGGTTTTTGGTTGCTATTAAATCTCTTCAGTTTGTCATAATTTTTCTCATCCCAGATATCTCAGGAGGCAATGCACTCAGTTGCTCCAAATGTGAGTTACAGCTAAGTGAAAATAAAAATACTATCATTTTTATCATGTTAGGTTTTGTGCCCTTCTCTCCTCACTTACACTAGGAAGTGACAGTCATCCACTGTGTCAATTCACTTTTCAAATTACAAAGGTATTTTTAGTTTGGGTCGTGGTTTATTAGGTAGAAATATCTATGTTTTCATATGTTACAGACTGAAACTGAAAAGAAACTAGTGAACCAGAAGTTGCAGGTAGCTGAATGTAGAATCACAGAAGCACAGAATGAGCTGAGTTGGGAGCAACCCCCAAGGATCATTGAGTCCAACTCCTGAT
>NW_005060088.1:0-1400 GCF_000277835.1 Geospiza fortis
TGCAGCATTGACCCTTGTGTGGGAAGCCAGGCTGCTTCTTTCCACATCACCTGATACTTCTGACAGCTGAAACTGCTCACTAAATCCCATCCCAAGGTATGGGAGGTTCAAATTTTCACATTTATAAACTGAGTGTGGAAACCTTCTGACCAATGGTTAGAAAACTGTATCTTCTACCGTGATCCATTGAGCTCTGGCTGAGTATATGGAAGACACTTTTCCATCAACACTTTTGGGCTCTGGATGGTCCTTCTTTGATTTTTCCCATGGACGCACCTTTTTGGCCAGAAAAATCCTTCTTCTGTCGCTGTCATCATTCAACCCATCCACTTTGCCAGAGTTGGTGAGAAGGGTGGACTCCTTATTTGCACAGTATCTTGTTGTGTTTTAACTAAACCACATTATTTATTATTTTATCTTTCCTGGAATCTTTGGGGCCTCAGTAGAATTCTTGGCATCTCTGTTCATCCTTGGGAAAGAGAAGCACATCTATAGGAAGGTCTGATGTAATGTAATTATATATAATTTTCTTAGCCTCAAATGACATCATTGAAGACACATTTCATTCAGCTGAAGTTGTCCTTCACTCAAATTGAAAAACCTTTCAGTGCAAATTAAACATGCTTCAGTCTGGTTTGGTGTTTAATATAGGCAGAGGAACATTTTCTTCATAATAAAATTAATGTCTGATAGACAGAAATGAGGAGTATGATCAGACTTTGGCATAGGACTATAATCTGTATAGTATTTGTCATTTCTCAAAAATTCAATTTTTACTTTTTTACCACAAACGAGCTTGAAAAAGCATTCGGTCCTAGGGAGTTTGCAGTCTTAGAACACTGGTGAATGTTCCCATTGCTGTGTTCAGCACAAAAGTGTCATTCCACCTTGGACCTCAAGTACTTTCACTTCTGCCTGGGATGGTCGTGTCCCAGTCTTTATTGGAGTCTTTAACTGCTGAACAAAACAGATACTGTGCCATTCTCCAAGGAAGTAGCAGGAAACAGAAGATCCATAGACTTAAGTTCAGTACAGAGAGGGAGCTTTTGGATACATGGTTTAGATTCCTTTGGGATTACTCTTGGAGATGAATGCTGCAAGCAAGACAGAGGTTATGTTGGGAGAGGAATAATCCAGTTTTTAATTTTCCTCATTTCTTTCCATGACTGATGATGTTATACCTTAGTGCCAACTGGATTAAAAGAATGCAGTTGCATTGAGCCAGCTGAGAGAGGAAGCAGGTACCAGCAGCATCTTCCCTCTGCCCATGGGGCTTCATCAAGGAGGGATGGTTGCTGACTTTTCTCACACTTTGATTCCAGTCTGCTTTTTTCTGTAACTTTTCTGATGCGGTGGGGCAGTGATCAGCACTGAGACACTTCATGTGCCAACTGCTCCTG
>NW_005060089.1:0-1399 GCF_000277835.1 Geospiza fortis
TGGCACTTTGCCTTATTGAACCTCATATAGTTGGCCTCGACCCATTGATCCAGTCTGTCCAGATAGGTCTGTAGAGCTTTCCCACCCTTCAGCAGATCAACATTCCTTCACAACTCAGTGTTGTCTGTGAACTTACCAAAAGTATGCTCAATTTCCATGTCCAGATCATCAATCAAGGTATTAAGCAGGACTCATCCAATACTGAACCTTGGGGAACCCCACTAGTGACTGGCCGCCAACTGAATGCAACTCCATTCACCACCAGTCTCTGGGCCTGGTCATCCAGCCAGATTTTAACCCAGTCAAGAGTGCAGCATGAGCGGCCAGATTTTCCAAGCAAATGCTGTGGGAGACTGCATCAAAGGCTTTACTGAAGTCCAAGTAGACAGCATCCACAGCCTTTCCCTCATCCACTAGGTGGGTCACCTGGTCATAAAGGGAGATCAATTTGGTCAAGTAGGACCTGCCTTTGCTAAACCCATCTGGGCTGAGTCTGATCCCTTGGTTGTCCTGTATGTTCTGTGTGATCGCACTCAAGATAATCTGTTCCATAACCTTTCCTGGCTCTGAGGTCAGCCTGACAGGCCTGTAGTTCCCTGGATCTTCCTTCCAACCTTTCTTGTGGATGGGCATTACATTGGCCAACCTCCAGTCGTCAGTGTCCTCCCTGGTTAACCAGGTGTATTGGGTCTGGCTGAGCTGGAGTTCATTTCCCATAGCAGCCCTTACAGTGCTATGATTTGCATTGGTAGCTAGAAAGGTGTTGATAACACACCAGTGTTTTGGCTACTGCTGAGCAGCGCTGGCACAGCATCAGTGCTGTCTCAACATTCCACCCCCATCAAGGAGCTGAAAGTAGGCTAGATTCTGGGAGGGGACACAACTAGGCCAGCGGACCCAAATTAACCAAAGGGATATTTCATACCATATGACATCAGCTCAGATATAAAAGCTAAGGAAGGGAGGAGGCATTCATTTTTTTACGTTTTCCTTCCAGAGCAACCACTACATGTGCTGAAGCCCTGCTTCCCAGGAAGTGGCTGAACATCACTTGCTGGTGGAAAGTACAGAATAACCTTTTTCTTCTCTTTGCTTATGCATGTGCAAACTTTCGGGGTTTTTTGCTTTAGTCACTTGCCTAACCTCAACCTACCAGTTGTTTTCCATCTTATTTTCTCTCCCTTGTCCAGCTGGGGAGTGATAGAGTGACTTGGTGGGCACCTAGCACCCAGCCATGGTGAATCCTTTTCAGTCCTTCTGGCACCCAATGTAGGCATGACCATAACCCCCATTCCCCGTGTCCTTGTGCTGCAGGGAAGGAGCCTCTTGTTCCCTAGTCTGAATGTACATCCAGGGTTGTCCCATTCCAGATGCAGCCTCTTCTTCTTGTATCCAGCTG
>NW_005060090.1:0-1399 GCF_000277835.1 Geospiza fortis
TTATCTGCAGATCCCTGAGTTAATACATCTGTTTAACTGGGTTCTGAGAGAGCTTTCTGCTTATGTACTCGATAGGTTGGCAAACATTATTCCTTGTTGCTTGTTTGCATTGTTGTTTCTACCAGGAACCGTCATGTCTCTGGCTTGCTGATAACTGAAGGTCACCCTTATCTGGTGATTCCAGTGTGTATTTTGTAACCCATCGAGACTGTGTGCATGCAGGTGCTATTGCAGACTTCCAGTCCTGTTATTTGTCGTGGTTGTGGGGATGCTCCTTCAGTTCTACCTCCCTGAGTGATGACTGGAAGAGCACAGAATGTCTTTGGTTTTATTCCTTATCATTTTCAGTTGCTCAATGCGGAAGTGCATGACGCTATTCCAAGCTTGGTTTGGAGCTATCCTTAGTGATATATGGTATTTGCTTGCAGAATTACCCTTGTCAGTGAGTCTTCATTGTACCACTTCAGTTCCAGCAGAATTCTTCAGTCTGACGACAGTGAAGGACCCGCCACTGTGCTGCTTTATACTTTGTTATATCCTGCTTTTACTTTCTTTCCTCACTTTTCCTCACATTAGCTTGGAGATCAGTTTATTTGGTCTGATATATGGAAATGATCTGGTAGGATAAGTGAGGATGCCAGGAGTGAGTATGGTCTGGCTCATTAGAGACTACCTAGATGGTTGTGCCACCCTGTCTGTTGCAGCATATGGTTTGTATTTAGGCATTGCTTCTATAGCTTCAGTGCAGTGTGCCAAGGAGGGAAGAGCATCTCTGTGATGTGCCTGTCATAAATGCAGATTGGATAAATAAGTAAGGAATTAAGGGCCAGCAGCAAGTTGTAAACCACAGAGAGCTGTGGTTCACTTGTGTTAATCACTTGCCATTGATTACAAGAGAAACTGAGTGGAAAAAATTTAACCTTTTGAAACCAAAATGTCAGGTAACTGACATCAGTCAACTTGTTTCTCATTCATCGTGAATGGAGGGACAGTTCATGCCAGGGTACCAGAGGTACTTCTTTACTGCTGTGGAAATGCCAAAGAGTTAAAAAGCAGTTGTGAAAAGTATTCAGTGCTGGAGGAGCTCTATAATCATGGGTTCTCAGGCTGTCATTCTGTGCAGTTTTCAAGGTCTTTGTGTCCTCTAGCCCAGATGACTTCATCCTGGCAAATGGAATGTCCAGTTTTAACAGTTCATTTTATCCTGGAAAGAATTCTGCAACTAAAAGATGGACAATAGTTAATTTCAGTATTAAGAAAAATTCAAGTGGCATTGCAACGCTGTTGCACCAAACTAGCTGGAAAAGTGTGTTTTCTTCCCCTGGCTTGCCTTTCCCTAGAGAATGTGGTGTCTTTGGGACTGTCACTCCATAGTAGAAGCCTGCAGGTAAAGGATCTC
>NW_005060091.1:0-1399 GCF_000277835.1 Geospiza fortis
TCACTTGGTCTTTATACAGGAAGAGCACAAACATCACAAAGTCAGGCTTATTCAGTTGAAGCATAAAATAAAACCCCCTGCAATTATTTTTTGCCAATTTCCTGAATCCTCTGCATGGAAAGCAGAATTAAACATTTTGTATTCATTCTTCACCTTCCTATTTGATGTTCTGTACAAAACCTGAAGGTTAGAACTTTAAAAGATAAATGTTACTAACCTGTGTACATTGTCATTTAGAGGTCAAAATAATTTTCATGAATAAACTAGAAAAAGCAGTAGTGAGGAGCATATGAGGAAAGATGAAATCTTTCTGTTGTTAGTCTGTTAATGATAAGAGAAAGAAGTGATTTCTTTGAGAACATTATAAAATAAAAAGAGCAGACGTTACAGTAATTCTTACATAACTGAATAGTCATACTGCTAAATTTTCTCTTTTTGCAATCAGTTGCATGCTTAACTTTAAGCAGGTACTTTGCACATCAGTTTCATTGAAATTAAAGTGAAAGTAGCAGTGAATTTAAAGGGACTACAAATATGCAGGAAATCAGGCATTTGTGTTTGATCGTATGCATCCAAGGAGTAAAATACTATTCTGAATTTTGGACTGGAGGTAAGAATCAAGTAATAGACTGAAATCAAAAGCTAAGTAAAAGGCTCCCAGTGAAACAGTGAGGGTCAGTAAACATAAAATACCAAATAAATCAGAAAATATGAATAAAGAACACAGGAGAGCAACAAGCAGAATATAGATGAATGAAGTTCAAAGCCCAGGTGAGGCACTCCTTGCCCAGATAGGAAAAGGAGGGCAGTCTGTAGATCCTGCTGCAGGTCACACCTCCAGTGTTACACAGCCTGATGTGTCTCCTGCTGTCCCACAACACACCTGGCAAGGCTTTCCCAGGGCTTCAGGGTCAGCATCTTAGAATTAGGACAGGTAATAAACCTTGCTCTTAGTTGTGCACTTTATTCTGTCAACCTCAAACCACCACAAGTCACGAGATAGGACAATGCTGAACCCAAAACTCAAGTCACTTCAAGAGCTGCCCAGACCATGAAGGCTGATGGACCTCACCAGATGTTTGTTGGTTGGAGCTCACAACTTATCTACAGTGAATTAAATGCAGATATTTGACTACATAACAATGAGAAAGGCTATCTGAGGTCTCCATTCCCTCCTCATGGAGTTTTCTAGTTCATGTCTTCTCTTCATCCAAATACAAAAGAGATGACATGCTGGAACCCACACTATTCTGTGTAGAACTGTGCTCAGTTCCATGATGGGTTTAGATAAGTCTGATAAGTCAGAAGAAAAAAATATTCACAATGGGTTTTTTATGTGCCCTTTCTACAGAAAAGAAGAACATTATTGCTTTAAAAAACATTGTTTGCTGAGGAAAGG
>NW_005060092.1:0-1399 GCF_000277835.1 Geospiza fortis
GTATGTTAGTACCAACACGTGAGAATTCTGTTTTACACTAGACATGCAGCTTGTGTCTTCAGCATGCTCTTATTTCCTTGGGGTGAGCAAAAGGCTGTTGCAAACTGCCTTGTAGCTCAACACAGGCTTTCCTTCTGCTTTGTCAGCTTTGATTAGTGCTCTCTCTCTGTCATCTGAAACACTTGGCTTATAAACAGTCTAACCTAAAAAAGAAAATGAAGACATATACTGTAGTTCACAACTGTGCCTGATAATCCCCCAACACTATCTAATGACATACGGGAAAGCCAGTGGTTAAACCCAAACTAAGCCTCCCTGTGTAATTACAGAGGGCAAAACTTAAGAGAAAAAAACATTTAAAAAAGCAAATGGAATGATCTTGGGCTTCTACAAAGGCATTTAGCAGATACCAAAATGGTCATAATGGGTATCTTCAAAATAGGACAGTGGAGACTGCATTGTCTTCCCTGCCAAAAAAGATGCCCCTTCACTTGTATACAAATTTGTTTCCCTGTGTTTTGACACATTTGGCATAATGACCATGGTAGAAAACAATGAGAAGTCTACAGCATCTATCAGCTGTCAGTCTCTGCTTTCTATATGTCTAAGCCTGTATTTCTGCTCTATAGATAGAGCAGAATTTCCTGTAGCAGATCTTTCATCAGCCTCTGTCTGACAAGAATAAAGACATGTAGTGGCCTAAATATTTCTCATCAAAAGATGTAAATGGAATGAAATAGGGGAAAAGGGGATTATGTTTGATAGTAAATGGCATGCAGAGAGACACTAATTCCCTAATATTGAGGAATTAGAAGGGGAGGAAAAAATGGACAAAAACTCTTAAGTGTCACGCACAAGCAACAAATATAATGGAAAATGAGGACTTCCCCAGACTGATGATTCTGTCTATCAGCTAACCAGACTCAGCACCCCTCAGTAACAGATGCCGGTGACTGGTGAAATCACTAACTGCACTTCAATTTGGTGTAAGTTTCCACTGAAGAAAAAGACAAACTTTTAACTTTTGATAAACAGCAAAACAGGACAGGAGAAGACCCAAAATCCTGTTTCCATAGTGTACAATTGAAGTTTTGTAGAGTCTTCTTTCTATGTAGCATCTTAACTGCATGAATGGGAATGTCTGTTAACCAGGGATCAAAACAGTTAACATTTCAGATCCTATTTAACATCTATGCCTATTTTTAACTAATAATTTCACAAGGAATCTAAAAAGTCTTGTACTATTTTTATTCTTCTGCCTGTAAAGTCACTACCTTTAGTTATCATGATTTTGCATAAAATTAAATATAAGGTAAGAAATGCAGTTCAATTAAGTAACAGCACAAAACTTATGTCAGTAAATCAATGCTATCTGAAATCACAGAATCACACTGCATCA
>NW_005060093.1:0-1399 GCF_000277835.1 Geospiza fortis
TTTTTTTTTTTTTTTTATTAAAAGGCATTTTGGTAAATATAATTGCAGAAACGATACATGAAAAAGACCTATTATGCTTTTTATAGCTTCTTATTCTTTCAATGTTACTCACAAAGTGACTCCTTTGTACTATGTTTTCATTGGACTCAGTCTCTTGTGTACAATGCATTAAGTGGGATTTTTTCAGCACAGTCCTTAAATGGACTGAGCGACAGAATTTACATCTTATTTCTCCAAGAGACTAAATGAGGAGGAACTGAGGTGTGTGCACTCAATGCAAAACAGGTCTTTGAAGTACCACTGGAATTGTTGTGACTGCAACCCCAATTCTCATTGCAGATCTTCATTTTCCCTAATCCAGAGGGAGGGGTGGGTGTGTGTATTAGCATTTTGTTTTGCATCAGAGCAGCACCCAGACCCATCTGGGATGTGTCAGCACACTCATGAATGTGGGTCAGGATCAGGCCTGGCACGGGGCCCATGGCCCCAGCATGTGCCTTCCACCACAGAGGAGCTCAAGTTTTCTAGCAACTGCTCATGAGGACATTCCTTCACCCAATTTCATCTTGGGTATTCCTCAGCTGATAAAGAGGTTTTGGGTTGCTGGAGAAAGCAGCAGTGAACCTTTCAGAGTCAAAGCATGACTGGGCTGTGTGGTCCCTGACCCCATGGATAGAACCTTGCCTCACGTCAAGGCATTGTTCCAGAGCAGAATGGATGGACCTGAGGCTCACAAAAATGTTTCTTATCGAAGTGTGAAATTATTCAGCAGGCATCCATCACTTAAGTAGCACAAAACGATAGTTTGGTAAACAAGTGCTTGGAATCTTTCACTTAGTTTTCAAATCTAAATTGGGTCACATCACAATCACTTCTCCTTCTCAGTAAAGAAGGAGCAGAAAGAGATTTTGATGAGATTACAATTATGATCTTGCATAAAAACTAAAGCCTTGTCTCCTGCTTGCAGTTTCATGAACCAGAAGCGTGAATTAATTGAACTCTGCTTGCACACCTGCAATTAGTTTTGCTTACTGGGAGAACCAAAATCAGATTCATGTTCTTAACTTGGAATCTGGGTGAAACAGTGTCCCAATAATATACCACTAATTCTTTTTAATGAAGGTTGAGAGGTTCAAGGCTTTGTTTTCAGGGCTAATACCAAGATAGAAGTAACATATTATAATTACATTTTACATTCCTACTGGAGAGTGAGGGGCTAGTGTTTTCGCAGTGTCATCCTTATTGTTATGACATAAAGGTAGAAGAAAATATTTTTATTAGTAAAACAATGTATACTGAGATTAATGAGTCATTTGAAAGCTCATAAAACTAGTTGCTATAAACCTGATTAAATTTAATGTAGATTGTGTGTTTCCCATTTTTATAGTTATCTGACTTA
>NW_005060094.1:0-1398 GCF_000277835.1 Geospiza fortis
CCCTTTTCTAAAGTTTAATAAAAATAAATTCCCTCTGAACTAAATCCTAGCAAATCTAATCAAAGGCAGTCACTTCACTAAGGGGAAGCAGGGGGTGGGGAGGAACTAAATTACAACTTTCTACAAGATCCTAAAAAGCAAAATGGAAAAAAGCCATGGTCAATATAATAAATCATAACATCATAGAGAGCTTATTTTGAGGGAGTTAAGGAGTGTTGATTAAGGAGGTGTTGGTGTTAAGGTTGTAATCAGGCAGCCATTTCAAGCCTCACTTTCACAGCCTGCTGACATGAAGGAATAACATTTATTTTGTGAACAGTTATGTGACTGAAGTCAGAGACAGATGAGAAAGGGATTTTCCCCTCCTCTTATTTCAGCTGTAGAATAAAAACATGTAAAGGCTTTATGAGTTACAAAATGAGACGTGTTTGATGATTTTTCTCCCCAATTCTCCAGGATGAACGCTACCTTTTCCAAACATGCAAATTAACATCTGTATAAGCAGAACCTGGAAAAAGTAAAATGGACTCTTCACATGCTCATATCAATATCTATGTGTGTACATATGCACGTGAATATGAGAGCCTGATAAACTGCTGGATGGGAAATCTGCAAGTAAAGGCCTTGGTGTCCCTTCACATTGTGTAAATTGAAAATAATTCTGCTGAATTCAGTAGACACAGTTTCGTTGTCAAATTGGTTTCTCAGGGAAAATAACTAAAGGCACTGATACTTCAGATAGCCGAGTCTGAAGTAGTGTTTTACACTGTTGAGAAAGATCAGATTTTCATTTAATTTTACTACTTTGCCTAGTTTGAATAGTTTGTATTAACAAGTTATAGGAAAAACAGAATGACACCTATGTTTGGATAAGAATGTAATGGTGCAACAAAGTCTTATTTTTCCTCTAGCAGACTTGTGTGTATATGTGCAAATCCAAGTTCAGTGTATTGCAATTCATTGCTTGAATTATGTATATGCCAAATATGCTCTGTCAATGGAGCTCTCTCTAATTTCTAATTTTTATTGGAGCTACTGAGACTATACAAGTGGGGGCACCACTGGTATTATCTTAAAGGTCTAAGGATATGTGAGGTAATTCACAGGGGAAAGGTAGTAGCTTTCATTAGATTAACTAATATAGCTATGGAAAAAAGGATACACTTTCAGGCAGACAAATTATATGTAAGATGTATAAAATGACCAAACATGATGATATGATATTGATAACATTAGCCTTATTGTATACTAAAACACTTTGCAGTGAATTAAATATTGAATTAGAAGGGTTCCAACTCACATAACTTTCAGCTAAGCTGCTTTATTGGAGAAGATGGCTTATTGCTCTATCTTGCCTTCAAAATTGTCATGCTACTGATATGATTAGTTATAAAAAAA
>NW_005060095.1:0-1398 GCF_000277835.1 Geospiza fortis
CCTCTTCACATTTGATAAAGAACTAAAGGCCTTGAAGAAAACAGTGCCAATATAATATGTAACATCCTTCAGCCTGTAGCATTTGTTACCTCTTACACAATTCTCAATTGCCCCATCTTCAAGGAAGAGTACAAGTCAAGGGTAATTTAGAGCAGCAGTTTCTGAATTGCCTTCATAGCCATACTGTTCTACAGAAACTGTTGTAAAAGTCTATGGAAACTAGCTGGCAGATCTGGTTATCTAAAAGAAATTACCATATTTGGCGTGAAAACACATCTCACTGGACCAGAATGGAAAGAAATTAGAATGGAAATGTGGAGAGGGAATTGCAAGTACCTTTTGGCAAAAGTGTTATAATGAATGACTTGAAGAAGGAAAATACACTCTGTTACTGTAAACCACCTGTCTGACGAATGATGAAAGAGGTCAACTGTTTATAAGAAATTTGTATTTTCTCCTCTCATTTAAAGCAGTCTCAGAAGTTTCAGTCACTGAAAATAACTAATGAGTACCAATCAGCTCAGGATTAGCAGGGATAAAAATGCCTTCTGCATTTAAAAGTTTTAACATTTTAAAACTTTTAAATGTGATCAAAGGCCTTTTATATGGACAATATATACTAGCCTGAGAGCATATCACAAAAAGAATAACTGCCATTTTAATCAGATTTAGAAATAAATTATGGGAAGTTGTGTACATCACAAGATCAGGTAGATTTTACCACTTTAATAATTTGAGTGGAATAGAGGATATACATCCTGTATTTCTCCTCTATGAACACAGATTAGGCTGGATACAACAAGAGAGATTGTACATTACAGATTTGGCATGTGTAATTTTTAAATCATAGAGGAGGAATGGCTAGAGGATTGCATACCTTTATTTCAGTAAATATGAAGGTGGTGAAATCTGGATATTTTATTGTCAACATTACAGATGTCATCCACATGTTATCAGCATTAATTCAAACATAAAAGCAGGATGCAGTTATTGCCTAAAAGCACCAAGATCATTATAAAGACAGATGTTGGGCTGAGAGACATTTAATTAGATGAGCTGGCTACATTACTGAATGAGTTACTATTTCTGCTTGATTTGACTAACAAATGGCCACAGAATGTTGTTAACCACCCATTCTTTTGCAGGTTGCTTTTAGCAAATGCTGCATCCATTTGTAATCACCAGTGCACACATTGTTTAACTTCTAAGGCACTAGAACCTGGCCTCTAAATAGGATTGGTGGTAGTAAGTGTGAAAAGAGTGTGTAAAGATACCTTAGAAAAATCCGTCTGTAATTCCATTTTCAGGTGGTACTTTGTTCACAATAAGTTTTTGTTGAAAGGATGCTTTTGATGACTATCGTCAGGAAAGACAGAATCACAAAATCAATTAGATTGG
>NW_005060096.1:0-1398 GCF_000277835.1 Geospiza fortis
AGTCACTGTCTCTGGAGGTGTTTAAGAGACCTGTTTGATCTTGGTGTTTGCTGGAGATCTGCACAGGCATGTAAGGTAATGTGTTCTGTTGCCTGGGGGTAATCCAGCTTTAGCCTAGCTCCTATGTTTTTTTACATCCCTATTGCCTGCAGAGACACTTTAAACCTCAGTTTTGCCTGTGTGGGCCAGTGGGTTTATACCAAAGCTGAACCAGTTAAGCAATGAAAAGAAGTTACTTAGAGCCTGAGTTCAAAGTCAAGACAGAATTACCATGAAATATTAATACAGACAAAAAGTCAAAGAAGAAATGGTACAGTGCAGGTAGCCCTGCAGTTGTGATAGAAACATTCTTTATGTTCTTATATTTATGTCCTGAATTTTTATGAAAGTAAGCATTTTTTCTCTGTTTATTTGATTTGGTGGTGTATTTAATTTGTTATGTTATCAAAGTCTGTATAAACTGAAAGGCTGCCAATTACAGTTATAAAAAGTTGCAGCAAAATGAAAGTATTAGTGCTTAGGAGATTTCATAACTGTCTGTTTGCCTTCCATAGCTATTTTCTGCTGGAAAAATCACAGACACCAGAGTAGCTGAGCTGAAGGAACAGTACACCCTGCTGCATGAGGCTGTGATAAGGTATAATATTCCTTTTTAGACTTTCAGTAGCCAAAGCATTATGTTTTTAAAGTACTTTCTGCTCATGCTGAAGCCTTATTATCATTTAAGGCTTTCTTAGAGTTATAGTTCATAGAAAGGAAGCCAAAACACAAGGTTGAAAACCACTATTATTTAATAGGAACTTTCAAGTTAATTTGCGATACTTAAATACTTGTTTGAAACACATCTTTCTTTCTAATACAAACATAATAATACTGGGAATGGATGTACAGACTGTAACAGACAGCATACCTGTAATTATCAGTAAAATCAGCATCATGATATTCTTGTTACATTCTTGTAATGCATACCATAATATCCACTGTATTAACAATATTTTATCCCACTTTCACTGAGAGTCCAAATTAAAAACTTTATGGCAATTCTGTCATTAAAGCTAAAGCCTAATTTAAGTATCCTAAAACTAATTCAGGTTATACCTGCTTATTTGGATGATGCTGGGATTTCGGTGCCTCCTGGCAGTCTGAATAGCAGCAACTGCAAAGTAATGTAAAGTAATTTGAAAAAGGGTTCTCAAAATACTTAGATAACAGTTATTCTTGAGGATAGCTGAGTCTTCTGGTTTTGTCTTAATAAAATGGGGAGTTGGGAGATGATTCTGACTCTGTGAAACATCATCTGACTTTATTTCAGGTTACTGAGATAGATAGCAAATCTTTCTGAGAAGCAGAGTTAAAAACAGCACTTCAGTGTTGTTCAGGTTCCTAGAAAATACAAGA
>NW_005060097.1:0-1398 GCF_000277835.1 Geospiza fortis
CTGGATGGTTTCTCTCTTCTTCTGCAGCTCCACATCAATACTGGTGGTGGAAAAAGGCAAAAATAACCAGTGCTGAGCTCTCTGTGAATCAGCAGAGCAGCTGGGACAGACAAAATCACAGTTAACTCTTTTTTTAGGAATTCTGGGACTTCTCCTGGTAATGTCTCAGGCTAATCCCTGGAGTGGGATAAGTATTTAATAATTTTCATGGACTGGAATTGAAGTCTGAAGTTGTCTCACTCTTTTCCTGATATCTGGCCTAAAGCTTCCTCAGATTCCCTCAGGTACTGCTTTCCTTTTTTTTTCCTGGCTCCCAACTTTTGGAAATTCACCTTTAAGACTTTTAACTTTCCATCCTAAACATCCACTTGAACTTCTGCAAGAAAGTGAATCAGAAAGGAGATTTTTTCCCTCGTTGTGGAAAACTTCCTGCTCAGAAATTCAAATGAAGGAACATTTATTCATCCCGGTACTCAGGCATGGAAATCTCTGCGCTTGGAGTACAAACACAAAGATCCCTTTTATTTTAATCTCTCTCCTGCAAATTAACAGACTCCTATCGTTTTCCAAATTCAAAACTCCAAGGATTAAACCCAACTGGCAAACACAGCTTGGGAATCATTTTGTGGCCCAAATATGACGATTACAAAATGGAGATGAAAGAGGCAACTCTAAAAGAAATTTCCGTTCCTTCCCAGGACTAAAGAAGATAAGCCTTAACTACATGCGCATGCAAAAAATGTAATTTGATTTATTTTCCCAACAGCAAAAACTCCTGGATATTGCTCTAGGTCTCAGAGCAGTGTGACTGGAGGATAAATAAAACCCCAGGGGTTCACTTGCTGATGAGGGCTGTAATTATTGATTAATCCTGATTTTGGGAGGCTTGGGAACAAGACTGTCTCTAAATAAACCACGGACAGAAGGCCTCTCTCCCAGCATGGAATTCCAACGTCCCCTCTCCAGAACTGCCGGAGGTTTCAGCCTTGCCCGGGGATAAATGTCATCCATGGCAGGAGGGGAGATGGAATAAATACCTCCAAGATTTTTGGAGAGAAATGTAATGAGGATTAAACCAGGCAGTTAAAATAAAAATGGAGAAAAAATGAGAACATTTTAAGTAGGTTTTCCAGCCTGAAGAGAGAGAGAGAGACGCTTGTGGTTTTTAGAGGAAAATTGATTTCTTGATTAAATTATTATTAATTATGTATTTTAATATTATTACAATTTATTATTATTTACTATCCTGTTTATTAATAGCAACTGCAGGGAAGTACCCAGCTGTGTTTAGTACATTCCACACATCCAGAGAAGGCTTATCCCATCCCAAAAAATCCACAATTACGACAAAAGACTTTGACTCTTTCAGATCCTTCCCACTCAGGATATTCCATGGTT
>NW_005060098.1:0-1398 GCF_000277835.1 Geospiza fortis
TGTCTTTTTTCCTGCCCACAGTTGTTGGGCAGCTTGTGAGGAAGGCTCTGTGTACCTGGAGTGAGCTGCAGTGCAGCAGAGATGAGACCAACAGGGTGACTCCCCGTGAAACAGCTTGGAACTGGAGCACTTTGGAGAGGAGAGAAACAGCTTCTAATTCTTTAATTTTATGACCACAGTAATCTAAATTTAAATCTTCTGTGATTTCAGGGATGATGAAACCAGATAGCTTGGGAGGTTCCTCCTTTGGGGCACATGAGAGAGAGCACCAGCCAGACAACCGGTACAGACAAGCAAGAGGCATTGAAACACACAGTGATCACTCGAGCTGTGCAGGAGGGAGAGCTATATTTACCAGATACAAGTGCTAATAATGAGACATCAAAGAGAGCACACCCTTTTATACCACAGCTGTGCTCTGCCATGCAGAAGAGACAGGGTAGCTTTCCAGTGGAAGTTTGCTGCATGTCTTTGCCTTGGGGAAGAAGTTCAGAGGGTAGAATTAGCATAGAATTTCAGAAAGGAATTGATCTACCAGTAAAACCATTATCAATTACCTAAGAGATACTCCTAAAGAATTGACAGAATGGTGGAGCTTGGGCTTGCTAAAAATTCTTGAATGAAACTCTTTTTAAGTTTGCTCCTCTGTAGTGTGTTCATTACCTTGTAGTCAAGCATGACCAAAGAGGATGCAAGATAACAGATAATCATTGTAAGATGCACTAACCTGTCATCATCATGTGCTTCATCTTCTTCAACTGAATATCTTATTAGATGATTAGATTAGGGCACCTCAATAATAATTGGTCAAAGGGAATAGAGCACCTATGAAAGTGAAAACACATAAACACTATTAGTCAGCTGAGGGTAAATAAACCTTCCATTCTGATGTTTGGTCTGAGATTTGCAACTAGTCTGACTAGACACACATTAATGGGGAGGACAGTGCAAGTAGATCTCAAATAATTGAATTAATTTGCACTCTGGAATCTGGGAGTTGGTGGGGTTCTTTTTTGGGGGGCAGTGAGTTATGGCATTTTTTCAATAAGTATGATATGCTAATTGTTACTTGCAATGTATAAGCATCTTTGCAGATGAAAAACACCAAATGAATGTGACATTTATATTTTAAGAAGCAGTCTGTGTCCATAAACTGCAACAGAGTCCCAGATCTAGTGGCTAAAAAAATTAGCTTTCTGTTTTAAAGTTACTGTCTAGACAACAGAACCTGCTAAAACTAATACTTAAAATTGGGGATTTTTTTGTCTGAAATTATTTGATGCTCAAGAGAACAGAATTCGCTGATTCCTTTGACTGACAAAAAGGGGAATGAAGCTTTGATAGTTAATTCAAATTAACTGTTGAGTTTAAATAAAGGTATTGTGTGTTTCTTTTTTT
>NW_005060099.1:0-1397 GCF_000277835.1 Geospiza fortis
TATTATTATTATTATAGTCTAAACCTCATCTCATGCATGCAGACAACAAAAGGAGGCATTCAAAACCTGAGCACTCTCACAGGCAACCTACTCCGTCAGACCCTGTTCCTAGCAGAGAGCTTGGACTTCACTTTCTCCAAATGTCAGTTTCCAAAAGTCCTGTCCAATCCCAACTATTCTGCAATTCTGTGATGGGACAATGACTGAAGCCTGTCCAAGAAGTCAGAGGTTTGTTTCCTCAACCATAATTCAAGGCTGTTCAGGTTACTGCTAAGAAAACTGAGGCAAGAAGGAACTCTTGCCTTAAGACTGAGGCTCAAAGGAGAGGCCTGAAGTATAACGCGGGAATTAAAAAGAAAAGGAGAAAGTTCCAGGCACTGTGGGTGGCAGAGACACGGGAGATACTTCAACATAATCTTTTGGCCATGTGCAACCCCTTTCATGGTCATGCCTGGCGTACAGCTCCATTCCTGAGGACAGCCAGGAAAAAAACCATTAATAGCTCCGAGTAGTTTCCACCTCCCCAAAGAATGATAGCCCTCTCTGGCTGACCTCTGCAGCAGGCTTGTCAGCCAGGACAGGGCACTGCACTCTCAACCAGCAGCTTATGGTTGTGCTCCTTCCCTAGGAGGCATGCTCCCTGGAGTCCCCACATGCCATTCCCCTCGGCCTGTTGCCTAATATGGTGCTCTGCCCAGGCATTGTCAGGGTGCTGCTGGTGGAGGAAACCTCCAGCATGCAATCCTCAATCCCTTTGGAGAAGTGCACTTCACTGGGTTGCAATGATGCCTCTTGACCTAAAGGGGAAAGAGGCTGTTGAGGGTCCAGTTACCACTGAATTGACACCATAATGTCAAGTGTACCCTCTACAGAATAAATGAAGTTAACTTCTGCTTCAGAGTTTCTGAAACAAAAGGTGGCTTCTTTGCAGTTCTTTATTTGAGAACCAAGAATGTTGTATTTCAGGGGGTTGTGTTGTGCTAAACACAGACCTTGGGTTAGTCATTGGCTGTGAAAATGGTAATGCACCTGATGTAATTCTATGTAATTCCAATGCCAGATGTAATTCTACAGCAAGAACAGGAATGAACTGAGCAGTCCTCGCTACATGGCCACTCAGAAAAGACAGTGTATTAAGTGTAGTTAGCAAATAAAATAAAATGAAAGCACAACTGTCACTTAGATGACATCTCCAGAAATGCTTTCATGCCTCAGCCATGTCATGAGATGCATTCAGGATCCAGTTTGACACAGGATACAAGTACTTAAAGTCAAGACATTTTTATGTGTAATTTATAATTATATACGCACGCACGCTTGAAAATCAGCAGGAGATGCAACTTGACCCATTACCAACAACTTTCCATCTCTTTTCCACATTTATCATGTTCAGTTTT
>NW_005060100.1:0-1397 GCF_000277835.1 Geospiza fortis
TCTCGCAAGGAGAAACTGCGCCAAGACCGAAAACATGTCCCATCGTGTTCTATAGGATGCACGGAGGTCTGCACAGTGCTTTGCACAAAGCAAAAGAAAGTTTTCCAAAACGCCTACTATTGCAATATTAATGAGAATGGAAAAAGCAGGAGAGTGGTAAGGTACTGTTTTCTAGCAGTTTGCAAGCTGCACGCACAATGCCAGTGTTGTGCTGCTTCGTTCTACGCCTTTTGCACGATGCCGCTCACTCCGGCTACCGGAGGCAAATAAGCGTCTTCTTCGCGCAAGGAGCATTGTGCCGGTCGCGGTGCGCTCCGGCGCGCGGCTTCTGCCGAATGACGCCCGGGAGCGGCGCTTAGCTTCGGGTAGCTCCGTACCTTCGTCTTTGGCGTCTCCTGTCACCCTACGTCTTAGCAAACAGCTTTCCCACTATGTCTCGCAAGGAGAAACTGTGCCAGGACAGAAAACATCTCCCGTCGTGTTCTAGAGGTTGCACGGAGGTCTGCACAGTGTTTTGCACGAAGCAAAAGAAAGTTGTCCAAAGCTCCCTATATTGCACTATTAATGTGAATGGAAAGAGCAGGCGAGTGGTAAGGTACTGTTTTCTTTCAGTATGCAAGCTGCACATGCAATGCCAGTGTTTTGCTGCTTCATTCTTTGCCTTTCGGAAGATGCCGCCCTCTCCGGCTACCGGAGGCGAAGAAGCGGCTTCTTCGCGCAAAGAGCACCGTGCCGGTCGCGGTGCGCTCCCGATCACGGCTTGTGCCGAAAGACGCCCGGGACTGGCGCTTAGGTTCGCAGAGCTCTGTACCTTCGTCTTTAGCATCTCCTGTCACCCTACGTCTTAGCAAAAAGCTTTCCCACTATGTCTCGCAAGGAGAAACTGCGCCAGGACAGAAAACATCTCCCATCGTGTTCTAGAGGTTGCACGGAGTTCTGCAGATTTTTGTGCACGAAGCAAAAGAAAGTTGTCCAAAGCTCCTTCTATTGCAATATTAATGTGAATGGAAAAAGCAGGAGAGTAGTAAGGTACTGTTTTCTTTCAGTTTTCAAGCTGCACACACAATGCCGGTGTGGTGGTGCTTCGTTCTGCGCCTTTCGGAAGATGCCGCTCTCTCCGGCTACCGGAGGTGAAGAAGCGGCTTCTTCGCGCAAAGAGCATTGTGCCGGTCAGGCAGAGCATTGTGCCGCTCGCGCAGAGCATGGTGCCGCTCGCGCAGGGCATTTTGCCGGTGGCAGAGCATTTTGCCGGTCGCGGTGCGCTCCGGAGCGCGGCTTCTGCAGAAAGTCACACAAGACCGGCGCTTATCTTCGGAGAGTTCTGTATCTTCCTCTTTAGCGTCTCTTGTCTCCTACAGTGAGGTAGGTGACTAGCTAAAGAAGGCTTGAAGGCTCTT
>NW_005060101.1:0-1397 GCF_000277835.1 Geospiza fortis
AAAAAAAAACCAGGGAAAAGAAAGAACAAAAGCAATAGTATGGGACACATCTGGATTCACAGTTTTGTGTGCTAAACCAGATAAGATTCTTTTTTTTTTCTTTAGTATCACAGAAAGCATTGCCTTTTATCCTGGAAAAAGCATAGGCTTTCCCTTACTGCTCCTTTGTTCTCTCACTATCTCCTGTCTAGTTGTGTGGCCACAACTCATTTTCAAGGTCTCTTAACAGAACTGACTTATATGTCCAGATTTTGCCTGTCCTGGACATCCTGAATCTTTTAATTGCCTGAGCCTGTTTGTGTCCCAGACAGAGGCTCTGTGGGAGTGTCAGGAGGTCTTGTGTAGTTTCTTTTCACAAATGGACAACCAGGTTTATGCTTTCTCAAGTCTCTTCCCCAGTGTTTCTTCATCCAAAGCCTTGATGCTTTTCATTTTAGGTTCAAGACTTACCATTTTTTTTCTTGTAGTAATGTTAATTAAGGATGCTCTTTACCTAGTGCTACTAACCCCTAATATACTTCGGAGTTTTACTGGAGAGAAAAATAACCACTAATCCAAACTTGTTTCCACTTGATCAGGGAATAAGTTTTACTGTGGAACAAACTTAGCCAGAGGAAATTGTAATAGCCAAAAAGAAAAGGCAGTTTTTGATCAGATCCATTGTACTTTTCCATAAAGCTAAATTGTACTTTTCATCTGCAGTTGCCCTGTCTTCAGCACTGGGCATAGCACTTGCTACTTAAAACAATCCATTATTTTTCTTTATTAAAAAACCCCAAACATATACTGATTGATGATGCTATCAATGAAAATTTCATCCAACCGTCCTTGGGGGGAAAAAAAGAAATCAAGAAAATGAGAGGCTTTTCAATGCAGCTTTACTATGTGAATTTCTGGATTAAGAAATAGAGTTAGAATTCAATTTCACACCTTAGGGAAAGGTGGTTTTTGAGAAAGCTTATTAGTTCCTTTTTCCTTACACATGTATTTAACAAATATAGCAAGTTTATATGAAGGAATGCAGAATGCCTCATGAACCTTTACCCTGACTTACAACCCACCATGTTTCAGTCCTGGGTCTCAACTTGAGCAGAAATCACTTATTGTAGAGTTAGTTCATGATGCTGCTAAATATCCACTGGGGATTAAGGTGAGATCACTAATCTGTTAGCTCATGACCTCAGGCACACAGGAACTCCAGAGATAAAAGGTTAATCCACAGCCCCACCACTGCCATCTCCCCATCGTGGGCTCATCCTCAGTAAAATCAAGGATTATCAGTGCTTTGTGGGCTTTAATATTTGATAGGTGTCAATACAGAGTAACTACATGGCAAAGAAAAATAAGAAAATGTGGACCAAAACAAGTGGCACAGGGAATAAAGAAAATTCATCAAG
>NW_005060102.1:0-1397 GCF_000277835.1 Geospiza fortis
CTATAATGATAATAGAACTCTTGATATTTATGACAACATGTTCTGCACTAGACCAGCATCATTCCCACACAGACCAGTAATAGTCTCAGTGTTAATATTAAAGCAAGAGAGCTTTGTCCTGTGGCTTGCACTTCATGCTGTGCATGGTATCTGGCAGGAGGAGCAGATGTAGCATGAGTAGCATGGTTTCTTATGGACTTAAAACCCCCTCCCACTAAAGTTGATCTCCTGACATGCTCCCAGTGACAGTCCCAGCAGACAAAAGGCAATGTGTGCCTTGGCTAGTGCAGAGCAAATTGTGTGCTGGCTGCCTGGCCAATTGCTGCCACAGGATAGCGAGATGCCTGACTTGCCTCCCCTTGGTGGAGGAGTTAATTTCCTCCTCTATCTCACTGCCAGTTTTCATGAAACCCTGTGGGAATGTAATTATCACTGAGATTTCTGTCCTTGATCAGATTTGTTTGATGTTGGCCAACCCTTCTCCCAGTTACTGCAGAAAGGGGGAGAGTGGTGAGATGTACAGTGCTACTGAATAATAGGGATCAGCAGTTAGATGCATTCCTATGTGCAGTATTTATCTAAATAATTTGCTTTCAGAGCTGAGCACGGTATTAGAACAGAAAAATACACAATGAAGCTACACAGTCCTGAGTGATTCAGTGACATCTTGTCCTAAACCTGAGGTCATCTGCCTATAATGAGATCTGCTTATAATGAGATACATCTGGAATAGGGTTTTGCTATTCTCAGTAAATAACACCTTTCTCTGCTTTATTCCCAGGAATGAATTGTAAGTAGCTGAGAAGAGAGAATATCAGTGCAGCCAGTCATTCTGTGCTCTGTGGGGTTAGAAAAGCTGAAAACAGCACTGTCCTGGCATTTGCTTACAAGGATTTCTGACAGCTCCAGATTCTGGTTACAGATTACGCTGGCACAGGTTTACCTGAGAGTACACTCTGGTAAATGCTTGAAATTACATCAGGATTGATGAAAAGAGGATTTTGTCCTCATTCCTTCACTCAGGAAATCACCTGTGTTTTAGAAAGGATGCTCAAACACTGTCTTAGCTCCCTGCCGTGCTTCAGGAGGCGCTTCTCTAATTTACGGGCTTCATGCACATTATTGAATGGTACCGAATTAACTGGAGGTGAAAACAATTCTAGCACATTTCTTCAGCTGCTGGCAATACATGTAACTCCATTGTCTTTAATAACAAGTGCTAATTTTACACCTGTTAAGGACTTGATGAAGAGCGGCTTGGCAGTGCTGTGCCTTCTGGGGTAGATAATGAGCCATTTTGTATCTCTCAGTCCTGGCTTCCTCACTTGCTTGTGCTGGCTGGAGTGCTAGGAGGGTGAGATGTGGATTTTATTTGCTGCCAAGGCTATTATGTTATT
>NW_005060103.1:0-1396 GCF_000277835.1 Geospiza fortis
ACAATTCCATCCTGGCTTCTTGGGCAAGCCACAGAGGCAGATGGAGAATTCTCAAACCAAAAAGAGGGAAATCTAATTATACTTTTGGCCTCTGATACATCTGCAGATCGAGAGCTACAAGTTTACTAGTGGTTTTAGCCTATATAGTTCTTGCAACAGTTTTGATAACAGTAACCTAAGCAAAAAGCCTTCCCATCAGTTTGGAAAGGCAAACAGGACTTGGAGAAATCATACAAATTCCAAATTTGGTTCTCACATTCTCTGTTCTTTTCCATCTCCCATCCACACATTTTTGAAAGAACAGTCTTTTCCACTGGAGCCAGATAACTGTGTATTTACTTTCAGACTTGTTAAAAGAGGAAATCAACCAGGACCCCCTTTCATGCCTTTTCTCAGCCATACTGCTGAGGCAAAGATTGAAGCTGCACATCTTTTTCTTTAAGCACTTTGACTCAATTCACAGCCAACTGCAGCAGGAAAGCATCACCCACCTATCTGCCAAGCCCCACAATACCACACAGTCACTTGCCTCGTCTCCTCTTAGGTGTTTTAAGAGCTTCTTTGTTGGCAGAAGAAAAAACAAAGTTTAGAAGTTCTGGGGTTTAATAGTTACTAGATAAAATTCTACTTCTACTGGAATGCTCTTCAAGAATTTTCAAGCTGCTTATAAAATTCAGCAAGTTCAACAAGAGCAGTGAGCAACCTTGCAAGGGAAAATGCATTTGGTGGTTGCCGACATGGCAAAACATCACACTCAAACCAGGCAAAAGCTTTCAACTTCAGCAACTCTATCACAACATCCAAAGACATTTCTACCCCAGGGTCACACCCTTTCAATGTAATGCAGCAGAAATCCACACTGCTGGTCACAAAAGAGTCTGGAACTCCCTCCTGTTCCCAGCAGATCATCCCCATTGCCTCTTTAAGACTGGCATTAGCTCGGATGTGGGAGTGTGGTGACACAGATACAGGGTTTAATCCAGTAGCAAACAAACTTTCTTGGTTAGTTGAATTTCCAGGTAAAGCAGTTCCTCACTCTGCTTCCACACTCAGTTACACAAATTCCAGGCCTTGTGTAAGAAAATTTGTATTTGAATTTTATATAAAGACCTGATACTTCTGAATAAATGTCACAGAAAATCTCATTATTAGAAATAATACTAACACATAAAAATGTATCCTGGGTTTTCCTCAGCTGAATGATCTCCTTTAAAAATATTTTAATGGAATGAAACACTATCACCTGGATATCATATTGCACATGCCAACGTTGTTTCGTGCAATTTACTCCACGCACTTGTAAACTTCAGTATCAATCATTTTTTTGTATATAAAATGTTAATTTCCTCATTTGGATTGGAAAAAGAATGTGGACTATTAAGGTTTAAGGGTTCCT
>NW_005060104.1:0-1396 GCF_000277835.1 Geospiza fortis
TCTCTCAATTTTGTAGGTTCCGTTCAGATACTGGAAGTTCATCATTACAACACCATGAAGTTTCTCTTTTCCAGGCTGAAGAATCCTAATTCTGTCAGCCTTTCCTTGTAGGAGACGTGATCCAATCATGTTCACCTATTACATAGCACACAATTTTTTGACAAAAATGTTGATGCTTTATAAAATAGGAAAAAAGTACAAGTCGGCAACTTTTTACATATGCTACACTACTTAACTTTTTAAACATATACAACTGGGGAGAGAACACCACCCACCAGCACCACCAGTGCAGCTCCTGGAGCAGCTCTGAATACTCACCTCCAGTTTCTTTCATGCCAGTTTTGGACCAGCTGACATCAAGGTTTGAGGTGCATTTAGTCATAAGCTTTGGAGAGTCTCAGCCATTCCAAAAAGATACTAAGAATTCTGTTTGCAATCATGTGGAAATTATCACTCCAGGCAATAGTTTGGGTTCTTACATTTCACTTCAATACAGAATATGGCCCAGTAAGCCTAACTCAGTATTTTCCACCCAGAACTGTCAACACCACTTTCATTCCTTCATATAAGGGATTGGTAGGATTGGTAAGGAGCAGTTTCACTATTACAAATAATGAGGCAGCAAATTATAGAAAATGAAAACTTCCTGAGCAAACTAAAAGCCTCTTCAGACACCATTTGTAATGCTGTGTTATTAACTATTTCCTCACTAAATGGCTTTTTGTTTTTAATTTAGATTCACAGTTATGCCAGGCTTCTAAACAAAACATCAGTTCAAAGACTGAAGACATTTTACACGTGGTGTTACAGCTAATGAATTTCCAAAGTTGAAAGAAAACATTGCAAAGAAGTTAGTTAAAAACAGTAGTGAGATTCTGTAAATAGATTCAAGTCTTCAAAAGAAAATCAGTCACTGCATGCAGCTTTAAAGCAGGTCTTTCAAGTTAGGATTAAACTAAACTGTTATTTAGTGAAATGACACTAAATAAAAACAGTACAAAAAGATGCAAGTGTAAAAACAATAATCATCATTCCCAAATACCCTGGGTTTGGTACAAGAATCTCTGCAGGTTCCAACAGCTCTGCTTGCAAGAGTGAGCTGGGGGCTCTGCTCATTTAGGTTGTGTTTCCATGACTTGACTAGAGGTGCTTATTGAAAAATAAATAAAACAATCACTTCTTTGTGATGGGGAGCAGCATCAGGCACATGAGTGGCTCACACCCAAATTACTGGCAGTCACACATGAAGTTATGCACAAGGTTAAACCAAAACTTCTCAGTATTGCTGCAGTAACCCTTGATACATTATCTTTGATGCCGAAATTAAATCTTTCTATTTATTCCTTGCTCACAGGATGGTTTGGGTGGAAATGGACTTTAAAGAGCATCTTGTTCC
>NW_005060105.1:0-1396 GCF_000277835.1 Geospiza fortis
AAATCTGAAAATTCCCGATCCCAAAAACCCCAAATCCCAAACCTCCCAAAAACTATAAAATCCCAGATTTCCCAAAAAATCCCAAAACCCCCAAATTCCTAGATTTCCCCAAAAATCCCCAAATCCCTGAAATTCCCGAAATCCCGAAATTCCCCAAATTTTAAATCCCAAAATTCTCCCTAAAATTCCCAATTTTTCCCCTTTGCACCCCAAATTTTCTTTCCAAAAATCCCAAAAATCCCAAATTCTGTCCCAAAAAAAAACCCCAAACTTAACCCTTCGAATCCCAAACTTTGCTCTCACAAAACCCCCAAATTTTAACCCTTTAATTCCCCTTTTTACCCAAAACCTCCACAATTTTGCCCGAAATCCCCAAATTTAACCAAAAAATTCCAATTTTTGCCCCCAATTTTCAACATTTTCCCCGATTTTTGCCCCAAAATCCCAAATCTGACCCCTGAAAATTCAAATTTTAAATTTCAAAAATCCCAAATTTTCCCAATTTTCACTTTTACCCCAAAATCTTCGATTGAACCCCAAAACCTCCAATTTTATCCCCAAAAAATCCCCAAATTTCCCCCTAAAATCCTCACTTTTCAAACTCTCGAAAACCCCAAATTTGCACCCAAAATTCCTCACATTTACCTCCAAAAAAAATAAAAAATTCCCAATTTCACCCCAAAATTCTCCCTTCAAATCCCAAATTTTCCCAATTTTGCCCCAAAAAATCCAATTTTTAACCCCGTAATTCCCCTTTTTGCCCAAAATCCCTCAAATTTTCACAAAAATATCGCAAATTTTGCCTCAAACTCCACCCAAAAATCCCAATTTTTGCCCCAAATTTTGGGGGAAATTTGGGAATTTTTGGAGGCAAATTTGAGGGATTTTTGGGCAAAATTGGAGATTTTTCCAAAGTTTTCAAATTGAGCAATTTAAGGGCGAAATTTGGGGATTTTTTGGTGATAACATTGGAAATTTGGGGGTAAAATGTCAGATTTTGGGGTAAAATTGAAAATTGGGAAAATTTGGGATTTTTGGAATCCCTTGAAATTCCAAATTTTGCCGATTTAACCCAAAAAAAAACCCCATTTTAACCCCTAAAATCCCAAATTTTGCCCCAAAAAATCCCGAAATTTTGCCCCAAAATTCCCAAATTGAATTCTTAAAATCCTAAAATTCCCGATTTTTCCCCCTGAAATTTCGGTTTTTTCCCCTTTTTGCCCAAATTCCGGGGATTTTGCCCCAAATTTCAGGTCGTGCGGGAGGCGCTGGAGCCGAGCCTGCCCCCCCCCAGCTCCGGTGAGAAAACGGGGAAATCCCAAATGGGGGAAATTCGGGCAAAACGGGGAAATCTGGGGGGAAATTTGGGGCAAATTTGGGCTTTTTTGGGAATTTT
>NW_005060106.1:0-1396 GCF_000277835.1 Geospiza fortis
TTTTCTCTTTTTTTTTTTAACCTTTTTTCCCTTTTATTTCTGGAAAGATAAGTGTGCATCCTAGTATATCCTCGTGAGTCTTCTCACCTTGCAGCATTCAGCTACAGCTTTTACTGTTTGCAAATTATATTTAAATGAGTGGTGTGGAACACCTGGCTCTGCATACAGTTGCAATTGGCTAATAAACTTTCCCTGCAGCAGCAAACCCAGCTCTAATTTGCAGAGAGCACTGCTAAGGGTAGGAAAGGAGTCTGTGATGTATTCTTAGTGTCTGGGTGCTCTGCTGGGATTGCCAGGACTGTGTCAGATGTAACTTTGCTTGGACACCTGTTGGTCTGAGGCTGCCATGTTTCTGTCTGCATTAACAAAGCACCATTTGTTATTTCCGGTTGTTTGTAGCTCAGTTTGTTGACACATGGAGCAATATTATTGAGTTGAAAGATGCACATCCTATTTATAGACTGCCATAGCTGCAGTTTCTGTGGTCAGCTTGCACATTGCACAGTGACACTTCAGTCTGAGCACACTCACTTGCCTGTTGTGCAATTTACAGAGCAGTGTACACAGAAGACTCCAGTGTACAAGAAGGAAATTTGCAGTTCTGGAAGGGAGGTGTTGATAATAAAACAGCAATCCAGTGGGTTGCTGGAACTTCTCCAGTCTTCCTCATGAGTCCTGATGCTGCTGCTTTAAAAATTATGCATGTTCTGAAAGAAGCCAAGTGCTCTGGCAAAATGCCCTGTCTGTTGTCTGCATGACTCAAATATCCAAGCAAAACAGTATCAAACCATATTCAGTCAGCTAAGAATAAGCAGAAAAAGAATTGCACCTTAAGAAAGCAGTTACCTTCCCCAGAAGGCAGAAGCATGAACTGTCTCAGCCATATCTGTATCACAGCTATGGTACAGCCTTGTGGTGTGAAATACTCTGGCATTTCATCAAATAAAGTAACTGGGCACCTGTGCTTTTTTGTACTTGTGCTTTTTCCATACTGTGCCCTTTTCTGCATAACTTGTATACACAAACTTTTATTTTTTACAGAACAGTACCTGTATTATTATTACTTTCTTTGCTTCTTTTAAATGATAAATTTCCAGTAAAGGTAAAAGGTGAATGGTCATATTTGTGGACGAGCTTCCCCAGCTGTACTGGGATAATGTGGTTTGGAAGCTGTCTTTAACATGAATGCCGAAGCATCAGAGTAAAGGGATTAAAGTTTTTGTAAGAGATGAAAGCAGGGTTACCATCCAGTGGGTCATAACAGGATCAGTCTGATCTAGAATTATTCTGGGAGTGAGAAACCTTCCTGTATGCAGTACCCTGGCTGAAATAAACTTGCCCCAAGGACTGACTTCTCTCCTAAAAAAGGTAATAGCACTTTTTGGGCTGGAAAGGG
>NW_005060107.1:0-1396 GCF_000277835.1 Geospiza fortis
AGTAAGGGGTTGCAGTTGCCCTACTCATTTACAGACTCTGGATTTCTTTCACCATAGAATGAGATTTTTCAACAGTTTACACCTCAGATCCTGTCATTTACTCACTTGCATCCTTTGCTTAACAACAACATGCTTTCAGTTTCATACAAACTTTTAAGTAGGGCAGAAGGTGACATTGGTGTTTTAAGGATTGCTGTCTCTTGGGGAAGAAAAAGGAAGGATAACAGAGCTTGTGATGTTATTTATGGCAGACCAATTTTTTTGTGAACATACAAAGCTTTGCTGCTGCATAGAAAATGCTTTGAAAATGAGAAGGAATTCTCATTATTCTGGGAATAAAACAAACCGAAACAACAGACCTAAAAACTCCCAAAGCCCTCTGTCCTTAAGTATTTGATACAGAGCATGAGTTGCTGCTGTTTGCATGCAGTCTACAGTTGTTTTCTGGTTTGGGCTAGATTCTGTGGTTTTACCTGGTTGAGGTAATTCCTCATTTTGAATTGCTCCACTGTAGTCAACAGAGCTGGTCATGAGATACTACTCAGTCGAAGCAGAAGTGCCAGAATCCACTGACATTTTGGTTTTGCATGTGACTGGCCGTCTAATTTCCAAATATTGTTTTGTAAAATGCATGATGGCAGCTTTTAAAATATGTAAGAACCAACAAATAGCAACAGGTAGCAATTGTTTTTGCTCTGAGAGAACACCTTTGTTTCTTTCTCAGTGCAGGTATTCATATGAAAAATAGCCCTTCAGCAAGCATTTATGTGAACAAAAAGCCTATTTGAATGAATGCTCATAAATAAAGAATCATAAGAGTTGTAAACAGGGTTGCACTGAATAGTCACTTCACATTCAAATGAGCGCTAGCAAACACTGAGTGAAGGGAAAGCTGCTGTAAGAGGGTTTTTTTGCTTAGGGAATTTCTCAGCAATCAAAGAAGGTGTTTCCGGCTAAGCTGTGAGGACAGAGTGGTCTGTCTTTGAGAAGTGTATAAAACAGTGTAGACTTCTGACCTTGAACAGCTTGGACATTCCTGTTTTCTTCTGCTACACACTGGTAGACAGCTCACAGCCCTGTCTGAAGTTATCAGCTGTGGATAACCAGCTGCAGGAACTGGAGCATTGTCAAAGAGGTTCTGACTTTGTGAAATAGATGGGGTTTCATCAAATGTGTGGCTGTGTCCACATCTGTGCGCCTGCACTGTAGTTTTGAAGTTGGTGCTGAAGAAATGGAGTGACAGCTGTATCACTTTTGGAGATGACTTATTAAAATATGTGTTTCAATTCTCCTCTAAGTAAGTAACATCTCTGGTAACTGTGTGGCCTTTAGATCAAAAATGAGAAAGAATATCTCTGTTTCCAAGGAGACAAAAGCAGTCCAGTTTATGAGAATG
>NW_005060108.1:0-1396 GCF_000277835.1 Geospiza fortis
CAGCAGGTTAATTAAAATCCTGGCTCAGTTTGGATATCTCAGGTGGTCTTTCTGGTTTCACAGACTAGGTTTTCTTCCCTCTGTCAGGTTCAGGAAAGGTTTGTACTTAGCACATTCTCAAAATCCAGGTACTGCCTGCAGAGCCAGTCAGATTTCCATGTGGGAGTTAGTGGGTAGTGCACTGAGACCTGGCTGCAGGATTTCCATTCACTACTGAACTCTTCTGTGGGGTTGGGGCAAAACTTGGTTTGTGGAGCAGCTTACAAGTCCTGATTACAAAGAATTACAAAGTATTGTGTCATTTCATGGAAAGTCATACTCAGATTTGGTTGTGTTGCTCCTCACTGGGCTCCTCTTTGTTCTCAGAACGGCCATCCTGCTCTTGGATTGGATTTGTTCCAGCTGTAACAGCCTCCTACTGATTATTCAGTACCTTGATGAATGGCTAACAGGAGGCTGCTTGAACCCAAGAGTGCATCTGACACTGGAATGTTTAAAAAAAACTTCCAGACAGGTCACTTGCCTTCTGGTAGAAAGAAGGATGCATTAGGGACCTTGTATTCCAGCTTAAGCACCTCACTAATTTCTGTATAGCAGAAACAATTGTGTCTTCGTGCAGAGTGTGGAACTCATCATGTGCACTGGAGCCATTCCCAACAATCCCAGATTTGTAGGAGGAGCACACAGAGTTATTGGTATTTCTGAAAACACTGTTTCTGTGTTAGGGTGGATGTAATGTGCATGTCTAATTTGGTTTTGAATATTGGGTAACAATTCATCTTAGAACAAGATATGGATCATTTCCCTTGTTCAGGTGAGTTGGATAAAGATGGATGTAAGCATCATTTCCCTAAAGCTTCTGCTTCCCATTCCCCTGCCTTACTAAAAAAGTACAAATGTAGTTTTCATCCTTTCTCTTTGAAAAGTAATTTACAACACTATCCTACTTGAAAATCTGTTGTTAGGATGTGTTCCTTGTATTGGTTTTTATTACATAAACCCTCTTTTCTCCTGTTTCAGCTACATTTTCACACTCTCTTTAAGCTCAACAATCTGTTTAGTTGCAAATATTCTAAACTCTTAAACCATTTCTTGTGCTGGTGTTTCCTCTTTCAGACCTCAGCTCCAAAGTTTGTCACAATTTAACTATGCCACATTAACATGCAATAAATAGCCCTTCATTCTTCAAAGCTGAATAATGATGGGACAGCATGTCACAATACTCTAATAAGAAGCAACTAAAACAAGCTTAAAACAGCAGGAGAAAATTGTAAGTGAATACAGAAGGAGGAGCTGGAGTTTGTATTTGTACAGTTCAGTTGGCAAAAAAATTAACTGTATTTAACTGGGGTGCTCTATGTCTTTTTAATGGTAAACATTGATGAGTTTTTTTTTT
>NW_005060109.1:0-1396 GCF_000277835.1 Geospiza fortis
CCCAGAGAAACCAACAACTGGTACCCAAACATACACCCTTTCCTGGAGACAGTGTTTTGATACACCTGCTAAGTGGAAGCACATCTTCACAAAAGGGGAATTTGTTTGCCACCTTATGTTTTCACAGGAGCTCATAAAGTTGTGATCCCAAATCAAATGTGCCACCACCTAATTAATCACTGGGAGAGTGTTCTGGTGTTTTAATCATGCAGCCTGACAGAAATATCTTCTGGTTCATTGTATAGAAGGGAGGGAACACAATATATGACATTTTCACATCCTGTTTCTCTTTTCTAGCACTCCTTTATGTACTAAAACACCATTTTCTTGGCTCAATCATGGCAGTGGGCTCCCTGGAGATGCAGCTGGGGGCCCAGAGAAAGGGATCCTACTCAGAATGGTGGAAAAAATGAATATATGGTGCATGGTTTAACTGAAGACAATTAGCTTAATTCTACTGAGTTCTGGGAACATAATGAGACTAATTCACTTGAAATTCAGTATTTTAAAAGCAATTAAGCACACCAAAGTGTTTCTGGCTTAGACTCCTTAAGAAATGTGTCTCATATATATCATGGCTGTTACAAAAAAGTAAAGGAATTTAGGCACATCTGAAATATTTTATTGATTTAAGTTTCACTCAAAATTGAAATGTGGTTAAAAATAGATTTTATGTATCCTGAAAACAGCAGAAGAATGAAAAACTCATTCCCTGTGCAGTGCCTGAAATCTTATGACAGCAGCAGTAGGAGTCTGACCATAGAAAAGATATACTGGCTTTACTGCCTGTGCTGTGGAAACTGAAGAATGCAAAAACAAACCATGAAAAAATAATTAACTTTGAATAGTGGAAGAAGTAAGCCTTTGTACCTAATGTTAATATTTTCACTTATATTCTCAGTATTGATTGTGAATTTTTTTAATAACACTGGTTTTATGAGTCCTTTGGGAATCATTCCAGAGGGTAACATAAATTGCCAAAGCAATCTATAAGCTATAATTTTTCTGCCTACATAACTGAACCTGTCCATAGGTTGGATTTCACATTGTTTTAAACCATTGTTATACTTACATATTAGGGTGACCAAATACATGGTCAAAGGCATGAGAAGTTCCAGATACTGGAACTGGGATGGCAGGTAAAGAGCCATGTTATGCAGTTTGTGGTCTGCAGAATAGGTAATGGAAACCCAATGTGTCAGGCTATCATGGAGAAGAAAAATATTGCCATGACAAGCCTTCCTCTGATGCTGGAGGAAACATGTCTAAGGAACCAGAAGAGGTGAAAGGAAATGCAGGCTTGATTTTCAACTTCAGAATATTACAAATTCCAGCTAACACCCATACATTTTTAATGCTTGTTTTTAAAATGTTAAAATGTTCGGCTAACATGCAT
>NW_005060110.1:0-1396 GCF_000277835.1 Geospiza fortis
ATTACAGTTGCCGGAAATTTTATGGAAGCAGGTAGAAAAAATTTTCTAGATATCCCTTCATTGAGACTGTGTCCTACAAAGAAGTGGGAATGTGCCAAACAAATTCCCCTTACTCAGTGTTGCTGCCAGGACTATGTTGGTAATCACAGTCTAAGTCCCAAAACTAACAATGTTGCAATTACAAAGGATTGTAAAAATGAACCATTTGATTGTGGGCACAATTTTACTTTAGCTAAACCAACTTATGTGACATGTCGCTGGCAAAATAACATGACTGACCCATTAGGATTAAGAGGCTTGGTTTATAAATTTAAGATAGACGTTATAGCAAAACCCACACTGAGCACTGTAGTTACATCCCAGTGGATAGAAGAGACTGGGAGTATGAAGCCCACACTAAGTACAGTAGTTAGACCTAAATGGACAGAAAACACAAAGCTCACACTGAGTACAGTGATTACGTCCCAGCAGAGAGAAGGGGCTGTGACTACGAATCTTACATTAAACACAACAGCTACACCCCAATTAGTAGAAGAGACCAAGAGCCCCTTTACCGAATGGCCTTGGTCTCAGGCTTTTCTGCAATTTACCGGATCCATGGGAAATGTTAGAGGTTTGAACTTATCAACAGTGGTTATACATGAAAATAAGTTGTACACTAGACAGGAATGGGAGAAACAAAAAAACCTGGCAGCTTCAAGGAGTAGTGGGAGAAGAAATTAGCATAGGATGCCGGATGGTTAGTGGAACTACCTATAGCAAGGCAATTGCAATCAGTGTCTCCACAGATCAGGCAGACAAACGTGAACAAGTTTGTATGCACCCAAGCCTACAAGACTGTCGGCACAATTTTACATTAACTCATACCGCAGAAGTAGATTGTCTCTGGCCCAAGAATACTGAAGGCCTCTCTTTTAAATTTGTAATAAATGCTAAAGCCAAATTTTCTACTATTGCCACTCCAGCCCAACCACCGGTCATACTCGTCCCAAGAATTTTTGAAATTGGACCCTATATAATCAGGAAAACCAGTCAACAACAAATATTGTTCAATCCGGCATGGTCTCTCAAACAAGTAAAATTGCTAATGCAAAACAATGTCTCAGAAATTCAGCCAGCTTGCTTCCCGTACTTGCAGACCTCTTTTGAGGGTTGGACAACCTGTCTGAGAAAGTGAAGCTCTTTCAAAAAACGGACACCAAGAGACATGACCGGTGTTGTGGGAACAGGGTTAAGAATTCTGAATAGTATTGACTCAGAAGTATTAATGAATAAATTGGCTGCCACAACTAAAGACTTGACCAAATTACAGCAACCATTGCAGTCATAAGCTTTGGGAACACACTAGTGGCTGCTATCAAACATTTTGCCAAATTGGGAGAAAGTAAATGTAAAT
>NW_005060111.1:0-1395 GCF_000277835.1 Geospiza fortis
CCCTAACTTTTTACAGATTGCTGAGGTTCATGGAGGGCCAGAGTTTGGCCGTATGTGGAATATATACGTGTGTCCTTGGGAGTAGTCATAGAGAAAAACATTTCAATAGAACATTGGCAGCATAGCATGCCTCCAGCTCCAAGTCTGTCTGAATTTATGAAAAACAATTATGCAAGCATATTTCCATAATAAAAGAAACTGCATGTTGATGGGCTGGGCTGGCATAGTCTGTTAAAGAACCCTAAAATTTATTTGGATCTTGTTAATCAGCTTTTTGATCAAAATATTATTTTAAATGCAGATTTTTAGCTCTTACGTATCTCTGCTCTAATTCCATTTACATATGTCTATGTATATACATATATGTGTACATGTCAAAAAATTTAACTTACTTGTCTTACTTGAATCATTCAAGATTCTTATAAGGTATCTTATCCAGTATCAGGGTTGACTGCTCCAAGATTTTAAGATAAACATTGATTTCATAGCATCAGAAAAATATGATAAGAAAATGCCATGAAAGCAAGAAATGCCTTGAAAATTCATAAACAATTCGCACATCCATGTTTTTTGCAAGGAAAGCTTGATGCTGCTTAAACCTTCTTGCCTTATAACTTATTTTCCACATTAGCTTGAACAAAGGTTTTCTTATTTTGGCAAGACTTAAATGTGCTGCTATAAATTAAAATCTCTAACTTTTGAGATCATGGCGTTTATGATGAGACATTTCATGGTGTCACCTACTTGTCAGGCTGTTAAAAATGGATTTATGACTTGCTCAGAAAGAATCTGGTTGATATATGGGTATCAGACACAACAGTTGCAATGCTCATCAGCTGGAAGCAATGAGTTTCCACATGAGAAGGTAAATATCCTCCATTATATAAAGGTATCCAGAAGCTGGATTTGTAAACAAGTAGTCCCTGAAAGCTGATTGCTGATACTTCATTCCCAAGTAATTTGTGGGTAAGGGGTTTCACTTGCCTCAACAAAAGTTAGGAAATGTGTAACTGAGCACCTGCAGCATTCATGTTGCACCTTCTGAAATAACAACATCTTGCTCTTTGTGTTGCAAAAATCTGTCAAAATTATAGATGCAGTGAAATTTGTTGCATAGGAAAAATAAAGAATATAAACCCTCAGTCTTTGATTCCTCCATATGGAGGCTAACTGAAAAAATATTCTTTATACATTCACTACAATTAAGAAGGAAAAACACCATTATTTTCATGATGAAAAGTGGAGAGTTGGTGGCAGGGCATTTGAGTTTTTGGAGGCTTTGAGTCTTCCCTGGGATATTTCAGCAGGCTTGTGTGAAAATGTGCTGCCTTTCCCAGATAACCAGTGCAGCTATTGCTTTGTATTTATTTTGCTTTTGAGACAGTGGCAGGGGGG
>NW_005060112.1:0-1395 GCF_000277835.1 Geospiza fortis
GTTGTTGTTGTTGTTGTTGTTTATCACAGTTGATTTATTGGTTTGATTTTGTTTTGTTTCCCATTTAGGACCTCCTGGCAGCAATGGCACAGTACTGGAGCAGCTTTCAGAAGAGAAGTGTGAGCTGTACCGAGAGCCGCGGCTGAAACGTTGGCAGCGCACAGAACAGAATGTGCAGACCTTGTGCAAGGCACAACTAAAAATAGACCAAAACCAATCCTGTACACGGTTCAGCTGTTTTGTTAACACCTACCTAGTAACTGAGGCAAAAATGTGCATATGTGTGTTTCTCAATGCACATGAAAAAGCAGCAGTTTTCCAGCCTGCCCGCAGCTGCATTTAGTAGAAAACCCCAACAGCATCAACTGCTCACTCTTATCTCCTGTGCAAGATGAGCCCTTCACCAATTTTACATTTTTCCTAGCTTTTCTGTGAGGGGAACTCATCTATCCTGCCGTCCCACAAAAACCCCAAACACCATTAGCTATGTTGTCTGAGCCATTTGTCCATGGAAATACACGCTCATTTCTCTTTTCTAAATCTTTCTAAGGATGTAAAGAACACTTTTATCTCCTGCAAAGTGCTTAAGTGACTCTTACAGGGAATTTGCAGTGCTTGTGATAGCAAGACAGAATGCTCTGTGACAGCTTGCAGAACTGGACTTTATGTCATTCTGTTGTAACCTATCTTGTCTTTTCAATGATAAGCTTTCTCTGAGGAGGGAGTGGGTTTCTCACAGAGAAACACACACACACAAAGCCCCTTATGTTTACAGCATTTTTTACATGTATAGTAACATTCCACAAACATCATGTGGTTATACAGTGTATAACTTACCCAAGAAATACAGCGTATTTCTTACCCAAGTTTATTAAATAAAAGCTGACATTTGAGATGCTTAGAAGGTATTATTCCTATTTTGAAACAGACAACAGTGCTTTTTCCTAATATACACGTTTTTTATGACAACCACTTGTGCTCTAACTGAATTATTTTCCAGAGCTAAAGTCATAATTTTATTGAAACCTTCTCCTCCCCTGGAAACTTACTTTTTCTGAACATTTTGTGATGCGTTGGAGGTATTTGTTTTCCTTCTCATTGATGCCCTTTCAGACAGACTGACAGTTTTTCACTTTCTTGCCTCTGTTATACTGGCCCCAGCAATTAATGGATCACTTAATGAACTCTATATATATGGAAGACAATTACTATGACAACTGTTTCTATTGCCCGATATTTCCCAGCCCCCAAGATTTTTTTCCTTCACACATGCTGTTGAAAGAATATGGAATATGGAAGCAAAATCCAAGCAAAGGTGCTTTTTTCCCCATTTTCCTTTGTTGAAGGCCTTTATACTTGGACACAAGCAATTCCACAGCATTAAATTGATTTTTT
>NW_005060113.1:0-1395 GCF_000277835.1 Geospiza fortis
CACACACACACACACACACACATGCACCCTCTCATCTCTTTCTCTCTGCACTTGCAGGCCCTCATATGGAATAAGCAGCAAAGCATGATGCTCATCTTTTGAAAGCGTAACAACCTCAGCCTCACTGAGCTACCATTTTCCCTCTACAACTGTCTGTACTTATCTGAGTAGATGATAAAAATAAGATAAAAAGTGAAAGATAGAGCAATCTGACATTTTAATAACTTTTTCTGCTCTAGTCACATTTCAGCATTTTGCTGAAGAGGAGAAACTGGAAAGAATGAGGTAATGAGATAAGGAGAAATACTTGTCATGACATGTGCCACTCCTTATCAGCATGTTCTTAATTAAGCAGACACAATATATCTCTTTCAACACTTTCTGTGTTGTTCTTCTTACAAATATGCTAGAAATGAGGGAATAATTTACAGGGAAAAAATGTACAGTAACCTCAGAGTGTGCCTTTGTTTTTGCTCATTTTTCAAAATGTTAACAATTGTGTATGTCACATGAGATTGCTCCTGCTTCCTTTCTAAAAGAATATGACTTTCCAACCAGGAAGGGGGTAAGAGGAAGTCACTGAGACTTCAACTTTATGGAGGATTAGCCAGGAGGCGATTAGTCAGAAGGTGACCAAAACCTGAGTAACCTAAGAGCATTTTTAATTTCTTTTTCCCCTTAAAAGAGATTTATTTAATCCAAGAAGTCTTTTTTGGTATTCAGACTGTTATGACACTTAGTGGTTTGAATGGGAAATTTCAACAAGTTCTCTCATCAGATAAGTATTTGACAAGGAGCTGTAAAAAGGACACAACTAGATTTCTATCTAGCTCAGTGTGCCAAGGCTCTGGCCAGAAATGATTTTGCCAAGCCTTATCTTAAAAGCAGACAGTCACATTCCTGACCTATGACAGGAGAAGTAGTCTCCTCCTAATCACTGCCTTGTTTTCTGAGTATTTTGACTGAATGAATGTAGAAGGCAACACCAGCTGCTTTGTTTATTTTTCCAGAATGTCTTACATAATTGCTCGCACCCATCTATTTTCCACTGACCAAATGAGAGAACAGCTGAGGCATCCAAATGAGAGAGCTCACAGAGTCTCCATCCCTCTCTAATCCAGGACAGAGCTACAGTCTGCAGGGAATGCTCTCTAACCCGCTTGGAAGCAGCAGAACCAAATAATTCCTCTGCTTTTCAAATTGTTAAAATTTATTGCTTTATACAAGAGCAGATATCAGTCTCTTTACCAGAAAGTTTTTGTTCTTCAGGACTCTTGCTTGTTAAAATTTACTTTTGTGGTTACCGTTATTGTTTTTCCTGCCAAAACCTCTTCTGATTTGGGGTCAAACAATGCTGTTTTATAAGAATCTTTCTTTTTTTTTTTCAAACTGGAA
>NW_005060114.1:0-1395 GCF_000277835.1 Geospiza fortis
ATAGTTTAGTAACTTAGAATGAAACGAAACTGCATTTTAAAAGTACTTTTTCTTGCTCATGGGAACACACTCCATTTGAGCTATTGTGGGAAGGAAAGGCAACAGTATTAGTTGATGCAGCTGCATTTTAATTTATAGTTCTGACTCAAGAAGTCAATTTTAATGAGCACTTACCCCAATGCCTGTACCTGGAGATAAGCTTGGGCATATAGGAGCCATGGCATTCCAGGATTTATTGCTGAACGTTTTAAATGGGTCTTAATTGTAGAAAAAGGATTTGTGACCTTCCTAGAGACAGGTAGGGCTGCGAGCCCCATCCTGGGAAGCATCGTGGACAGCTCACAAGTCACAGGCAAGTGGAGGGCAGGAGACAACTCCTGAGGAAAACTGAATTCACTGGAGCGATCCTGGAGCTTTCAGAGCTAACACCTGCCAGAAGAAGGAACAAAGGTTTTGTAGGCTTCCCAGTAAAATGACAAACCGTACGCAATGACTTCCCATGGCTATGTCCTCACAGCTGGATTGGGTTTGTGTTTCCGAGCCTGATTTGCTGTGCAGGAACAGATTCCTCTGGCAAAGGGAACATCCCAGCACCTGATGTGGTGTCTCACAGCAACTGTCCTTAAACCACACACATGGCTGAAGTAATTTACTGCATTGGTCTATCCTTAGACTGACCCTTCTCCTCTATTTTACCCTCAGAATTTAGAGACTTTGGTAATACCAATTCACACCTGAATTACCTGAGAAATGGCACATCAGTGTCTAGGAAGTGTCTTTCTCTCAATTATCTTTCTGTTCTCTCTTGTCACTCCACACCAACTTTGATTTCTATCCCTCTCTTCTCACTGAATGCGTCTTTCCTTGCATCTTTTTTCCAAGTTATTGTCTCTGTTTCTTCCTATCCAGAACATATTTCCTTGTCTCCAAAATTGGACTTCACCCCATTACTCTTCTGTTCGTCTTTCAGTTTCTCCCTTGCTTCACTGCTTCTTCATTTTGTCTAACACGTCACAATTTGCAGTTTTAAGGTGCTTTGGTGTTCTTCTTTTGTTTGTTGCAGAACTATACAATTCCACCAAAGTTTTGATATAATTTTGGTATTTGGTGTTTCACTTTACTTTCAGAGTTAAATACTTCTTTATGTCCAGACTCCTTTAGCTGCAGTAGTGGAAGACAATAGCTGGTGGTGAGGATTGTTCCCTGGGGATGATGCTGTTGGAGGCAATTCTAGAGAATGGAGTGACACTTTGTCTGGTATCACTTGAGTTTTCCCACCTCTTACGAGCACTCTCTAGTCATGGATGTTTTGTTTGAAAGTTAATTTGGGCCATGAGAACACAAACTTGTATTTTGTATGTTTCAGAACCTTTCCACCCAGTTGGTTTATCTCTA
>NW_005060115.1:0-1395 GCF_000277835.1 Geospiza fortis
CCAATATTCAACAATCGTGCTTAAATTTTGGTAAAACTGTAACTCCTTCAATGGCAGCGAGCATGGTTGCTATTTTTCACTTCTGATCCAATTTCCAAAAGTCATATATAAACAGTTCATGGCATGTAAGTGAAAGATGGAATTGTTGACTTACCTATTTGAGCTTTCTTTTCCAGACAGATTTTACTACTAGTGAGAAATGCCTTAATTTGCAGAGTCAGAGAGGAACTGTTAACTAATGATATTTTATTTCTACATACATGCACTTCACTCCCTGGAGGAAAATCTCACAGAATATAAAATGAATGAGAAATAATACCAAAGAATTAGTATAAGCTACATGAACCACAGCTCCCTTTTTCCTTTAACTGATTTTTCTCATTCCATGTCTTGGTCTTCATCTTGTGTCTTGTTGCTTCAAGACTGCCTAGATAAGTAACTGCTGAAGAATTCCTTGCAGACTTCCCAAAGGGGACTGCATCTCAGAAAGCCAACTTTATCTTGATGTCTCAGCTCAACAGAGCAACATCTCCTTTGAAGTGACTTGTCTGATGGATTGAGGCCTAGAAATCAGCTGGAAGGGAGCATAAGTTAACCTCTTGACATGTCATCCAAAAAAATAATGTGCTTGGATGGAAATTTCAACAGCTACCTGAATATGATCCATTAAAGTTATTGTCAAGAAGAGATAATAAGGAAGCAGTTATGTGGTTCCAGTAATAAGCTACTGAGTGCTTAAAATGTTATGATAGATGTTTCATGCATTTTAATAGACATAAATGCAAAATGTGCTAGATACAGAGTAAGTGCTTTTAATATAAGTAACTGCTCATCAGTGACATGCACTGGGTAGATGTTTTTAACGTTATCAACTCTTCAAAAAAAGCACATTGAGAAATGAATTACTGTTCTTATAACATTAATGAAGAATAATGTTGTAGCTGAGGTCTTGCTAGGCTCCTTCATCAAGACTGAACTTATGAAATGATGCCTTGCTGCAGAGGAGTGAAGCAAGGATAAATGAGGCACCTTTCTGAAACAGCCGGGGAGCGATTAGTAAAACTAATACATACTTACACAAAGGTTTTTGCCGATACAGTAAAGGAGGGGCCATCAAAATGCCACAGATGACTCAGAAACCAGATTCTGTGAACTTGTATTTATGCAAATTGGTGGACAACTCAATTTCTGTGCTACATATGAAAAGGACAAAAGCTCCATGCCCATGTGCTGTTCTGTACTGACTCTAATCAGATTTCCCTGATCTTAGTGCTGAAAGAGTAAGATAATTCCTTGCCAGGGATGTATTCCAGACTTCCAGCAGAACAAATATAGAAATGCATCAATTTTGATTTATGCAAAATTTTAGTTTGGCACTATATTCTTTTTTTTTTT
>NW_005060116.1:0-1395 GCF_000277835.1 Geospiza fortis
CCTGGCTCCATCTTCTTGACACCCACCATCTCAGTTGTCTACGGAATGAATATTTACAAGTAGAGCAGAGCTCAAAATGTCAGAAACCTGTTATATTAAGCATCTAAAATTATCAGTAGTGTGTAAGTAAATAGCATGCATTGCTCTTTGTGTTTGACAATCTGGCAACACCTCTCTTGTGTCTGCAAAACTTTCACATATTGGTATGACAGGACCTCCATGTCAGTCTCCATCCCCAGTCATTGGGAAGTCATGGGAAGAAGTCACCATGCTTCAGTTACAGTCTGAATTTATGTCTCAGAAGTTGCAAGGAGGTCAGTAGTTATTCAAAGTCCACCCACAGGCAGACTGTAGCATAGTGAAAGAAATGTTGTAGATGCTGTATTCTTCAAGTCCATGCATATTCTGGATCCCACCCTCTCTGAAGGGAAATATCCCTCAGGAAGTATCTAGGACCTTGCCTGGAGCAACAAATAATTTGGCAATACTGTATGCTGACTCAGGACAACTTTCAAAAGATAGCACAGACTTACATATTCTTCTTTACAATGCATGAGAAACATCCATAGTAATTTAGTGGCAAGTGCAGTTCCAACACTTCTCACACAGAAGCAATCTTAGCTGCAGGCTAAGATATAAAGTACCTATTAACAGCTGAATGCAATTTTAGACTCCAGCTTCTCTGTTCCTGCTACCTGCTGCAAGATGAGACACAATGCAGAAAACAGATTAATGCCAAATGTAACCATGTCCTAATGAAAGAACTGGACAACAAATAGATCTTTTTTCATTTGTGCTCTCAGTTTTATGTGGGTTAAGGTTGCCAATGCAAACAAGAGCTAATGAAATTCAAGCTTTAACATTTAATTAATCGTAGACATGTGGTATTTCTGTTAATGAAATGGTGAGCTCAAGGTTAGTAGGAGAAAAAAAATCAAAGCAATCTATCTTCTTATCAATATATAGAAACTGAATGCTAACTCTATGAATACAATGCCATGATTTCAATTCCATGACACCCTTGTGTATTTGTCTCCACAGAGGAGTCACACACATCTTTAGAGAGCAGCCCCAGGCTCCAGCTCTGTCTTGACAGTACAGTTGCTGAAATGCCATGTGAGAGTTGACCCCAAAGTTAGGGCAGCTGGCACAGAAGATAAGCTGCAGAGAGCTCCTGTGCAAAGCAGTGGATGTCTAGAAGGCCACATGAAGGACAAATTTCAGATTTTTATTGCTGAGAAAGAAGTTCAATATTCATTAGCAATAGATGTAGAAAAAACCCCTAGATATAGAATAAAATCCCCAAACAAGGACATCGTTGGCCTGAAAATAAACTAGGGAGAAAACCAGACCAAAGTTCCGGGGACTGTTTTGAAGCCTGATGTAAAATAGATT
>NW_005060117.1:0-1394 GCF_000277835.1 Geospiza fortis
ACTGGAGCAAGCAGTAGGACTGGAATTATGTTTTTAATGACATTTCTTTATGACAAGGTGATAAAAAGATTAATGCTTAACATCAACCTCAAAGCCCTTTACAAACATGAATTAGGCTTCCCAAGTACACCACTAATCTGTTTAAAAAGGGTGAACTCAGTAACAGGAAGGACCTGTCCAACGTCCTGTTAAGCTGAAGCCCAAGTGAAGCCCGCTGATACCAGCCTGAGACACAGTGTGCAGTGTGAGCTGACCTGAACACAGCAAGGCAAAAGGCACCTCTGATTTCCTGTAACAGGTCTGGCTTTCTCTGCACATTCAGACAAAACAAGAGGAAGCTTAGCTCCAAGATTGTCCTTCAAAGAGATCTGTGGTTTGACAAAATTTAAGAAGTATCCTTCCCTCACAAAACATCTCATCTGAAGATCTGTTCAGAAAATCTCTACGAGGCTTGCAAGACCTTTTTTCACCGAAATTTAGTGAGCTGAGTGAGCCTATCTCCCTCCAAAGCACTTTGGCAGCTGTAAGAATGACAAGTTATCTAACAGACAGCGGTTACCAACACCACTTTCGCAGGAAAGCCTTGAAGCTGATAAACTCTGATAAGCAAATTCAAGTGAACTGCATGGTGGAGAAGTAGCAAAGCAAAGCTGCTCACATCTTGTTCCCAAGAACTCTGGAATTAGCTACGCCCCTCTCACATCAGCAACTGCATTTGCATAGGATAATATGGTGGTGGAGAAAGAGTAAGACCTAAACAAGGTGTGGCTATGGACAGTTGTATCTGATATTCTTACAGGTGATGAGCCTTTTGTAGTATCAGTTAAGTAACTGATATTCTGAACAGAGGTCATGATCTCATATAAAACACTATAAAATGATGTTTCTTCTCTCTTGTCCCCCAAATTAGCTGTTAGAAATAGCGAGACTACTTTCCTCCTTTGCAGACCCCATCTCTCTCTGCAGACTAGAAATTCTTTTTCCTAAGACATTATGGTTATCTGCCTCTCTCCTCCTTCAGAAACTCCTTTTTCTATCTCTGGTAGCTCTGGCTGCTGAGGCAGAAACAGCTCTGAGCACCTCTGTAGTGGTGACCCAGTCTTGCTCTCTTCCTTCTCAATGCACTGGTCCATCAACAAAGCAGTTTCAAGCAGCTGCTTAAAAGTGCTTCAAATAAATGATCCCTGAATGAGGACAAATTTACACAAAGATGTCTTCAGTCAATTAACCAAAAGACAAAATTTGTTTCTGTACTAAAATAACAGCTTGTTTTCCCATCCGGTGTCACGATGTTTATTCCATACTAAAGCTGAGAAAAATGTTGTGGAACTAAGAAGCAGGGAGCAAGAATTCATCTGTCCTTAGCAGTCATCCAAACAGGCAAAAAAAAAAAA